>NW_006792454.1:3826519-3854013 GCF_000442215.2 Lipotes vexillifer
AATTTTCTCCTGGCTGGAGCCAGAAAGGCTCCATGTTTTTGTGGCTTGGCATTAAGCAAACAGCTGCTTTTTTGTTCTCTCCTCAAATTATTTGTCCAAACAAAAGGCAACTGTCATGGGGAGAAAAGTACAACTTTTCCAGCATTTGCCCCTTTCTGTGCCTCTTCTCACAGCATGATTTCTGACTCTGTGCATTTCCACAGCTCAGTGTCAGATTTCCAGCTGACGGCAAGGCAGGGTTTGCTGCTCTGGAATGTAAAAGCCACCCTCTGCCTCTCTTAAGCCTCCTGACCCAACGCAACATCAGAGCTAAAGGCAAATTTCACAGGATGGCACATTCCCTGTCCAAAATCCCAAAAGGTTTCCTAAGTCCGTAAATTATGAATTGAGAAACATTCCCTCGGAGACTGAAAGTTTGGGAAAAGAGTGAATCCTAGAGGAAAGAAGGTTTTCCCTCAAACTCCCATTTCTTTAGAAAGTTTAGTAGTTGGAGCTTCTGCCTAACAAAGGATTGTTATTTAATTGTGAGTCATCCTTTAGAAAGGACTTGCCATTTCAATTTGTGTTTCATTAAAATATGGTAAAATATGCTAAACAATACAACTAAATAATATAGAATTTAATCTTCCTCTGAGGTTTGTTGGGATTAGGCCATGTCCTTATCTACCCAGCACACTCACGATTCTCCTTCAAGACTTGGGGCAAATGTCACCTTTCTGGTGGGGACTTCCCCTGTCACCTGACCCAGAACTGCCCTCACCTGCCCTGCAGAATTGGGGCAGCCTCATCTGAGCTCTCATAACTCTCCCAGCACTGGCACGTGGCAATGTTTACACTTTTTGTTCTGAAATAATTTCAGACTTATAGAAAAATTGCAAAAAGAGGATAAAGATTTCCTGTATTCCAATGTTTCTCAACCTTTTTCTCATTATTGCCCCCCATCTCCCCAGCCCTTTCTAGATTTTTTTTCCTGATTGGCTTCTGCTGTGAAATTTTAATACCACAGATTTACTATAAATATACTTGTGAACTCTGTATATATGAGCTTTACATGGAAAAAGAGTGAGTTTCTTTGCCCCCAAGAACAATTTCCATTTCACTGAGCACAATATTGCCTCATGGAGAATGCATGGCATATATCTAATTTCATCAAAGTTCAAAGCTTCTACTCTTCAAGAAACTCTATTAAGAAAATGAGAAGGTAAGTCACAGATTAGGAGAAAGTATTCACAATACATATATCTGACAAATGACTTGTTTACAGAACATACAGAGAACTTCTACAACTTGATAAGAAAATCAATTCAAAAGGGGCAAAATTTGAACAGGCACTTCACAAAAGATATAAAAATAGCTAATAAGCCTATCAAAAGGTGCTTGACATCATTAGACACCAGGGAATGAAAATTCAAACCATAATGAAATACTGCTATACACCTATTAGAATACCTAAAATTTAAAACATTGACAATACCAAATATTGGTGAGGATGTACAGCAACTGGAACTCTCCTCTGTTTCTGATGAGATTGTAAGATGGTACAATCACTTTGAAAAACAGTTTGTTGGTAAAGTTAAATATGCACTAACCATATGCCCCCCACATTCCACGCCTTAGGTATCTACCCAAGAGAAACAAGTATGTCCGCATGGACACTCTGTAAGAATATTTATAGCAGCTTTATTCATAAGAATCAAAACCTGGAAATAACTCAAATGTTTATTAATGGATAAAGAAATTGTGGTATGCGCACACAAATGTGTAACTTCTCACTAATAAAAAGAAACAAACTACTGATAACTACTGATACATGTGACAGAATGGCACAATCTCAAAAATATTACACTGAAAGAAAAATATTCTGATACAAAAGAGTTCATGCTGCCTGATTCCATTTATGTAAGACTTCAGAAAAGATAAATCAAATCTATAACGACAGAATTAGTGGTTGCCGGGAGTTGGGATGGGGATTGGTGTGAAGGGGCATAAGGAAGCATTCTGGTGATTCTATCAGGGCTTGAACTCTCCATTGTGAATCTTGTTTCAGGGATCGACGTGGGTTCCATTGAGCATCCTGAACAGCCACCAACGCTTCAAGCTCCATTAGATTCGTTAGTCAGAAGACCTATTGGCAGAGTAGCTTGTGTTGTGCCCTGAATTAGCTTCTCCTGCTTTGGACTCCACTCAAAGGAAGAGCAACCTTATGCATTCCTCAGCAACAGGGTCAGAGGAGGACATCCGTATGTGGTATGTATTGGCCCCCAAAGAGAGCCAGTCAAGGTATTGCTCGTTCTTAGTGGTGATATATGCATGATGCAGCAATTTTTCTTTCACCTTGGAGGAAATGTTGTAATATTATGGAGACATGAGCTTCTAGAAATGTCTCTGGGATCCCTGAATTTCCAATGGTATCTCCCAGACTATGACACACATGTGTTTTACTGGGATATATTCCTCTGCCTGCTTACCTGGTTGATTAACCTGATATCATCTAGACTTTGATCCAACATAATGTTCTGTAGGGTAACAAGAGGATCAAAAATCACCCTGATCTAAATTATGGCACAAAGCAAAAGAATGAACATAGTCCCTAGGCCAGGGTGGTGAATATGTACTGTTATTCCTGTCAGGTAAAAGCAAACTTCTTCTAATAGAGAAAATGCATTCACCAGATCAATAGCCATATAGCAGACCCATAGGGTAAAGGCACAACATCTAGAACAGCAGCTTCAATTGTAGCCATAACCTAGTAACACTTAAAATAATACACTATCATTTTCCAAGACCTGTTTGTCTTTTTCAGAGGCCAAATAGGCAAGTTGAATAGAGATGTGATAGAGATCATTACCTTTATAGCTTTAGAGTTTTTGTTGGTTTACAAACCTGTGCTAGTCCCCCCAGGCATGTGATATTACGCTTAGTTCATTATCTTGGTAGAGAGGGGAATGCTGCAGGTGCTTCTGCTTTGGCTATCCTATTATAAAACCTCTCACTCTGTCAGTCAAGGAGCCAATGTGGTGATTCTACCAGTTCCTGAGTATATATCTACTCAAACTACATTTTCAGGAACTATGGAAATAACAAAAGAGTATGTTTGTGGGTGTAGTGGGCTCACTAAGAGATGGAAGTAGCCCCAAATTCCATTTATCAATGGAATCTGATAAACATCTGTTTTTATCTATGGGTGATGGTGGTTTTCTGGAACCCTACTGATTGGTATTAGTTCTGAATCAATGTCCAGTAATCCCTGAAAGGTCCAGATATTTCTCTTTCTCTAGTGTGAAATTATCCATAACTTGCTTTCTAGTCTGCCACAGTGCTTACCACTGTTATTTGTTTCTTAGATCTGTTATGCTCCATTTGGCTATCCGCTGGAGGCCTTCGAGTTCATGGTCCACTGCACTAATCCCGTGCTCAATCCTTGTTAGGACCAAGGTAGTTTGTAGTTTGAGTAGATATACTCAGCAACTGGTAGAATCACCACATTGACTCCTTGACTTATAGAGTGAGGGTTTTTATAATAGGGTAGGCAAAGCAGAAAGAAAATAGGACTGACAGGAAGAGAATACATGCCTTTTAAAGAAGATTTCGCCTCCATCCCCCAAACCAGCTAAAGCTACCAAAAGTGATTCTACAAGCTTCCCTGCCAATAGGAAGAACAAGCCATTCAACAAGAAGAGAGAGCAAGACTAACTGCTCTGGGATAAAAACCTCTGGTCAGCCTTTAGCCAAGACCAGGGCAACTTCTCTCCCAGGGAATGTTCCACAGTCATGAATGTCTCCCCCTAACTACTTTATGACCTGGTAGCCCAGAGTCATAAGAGTTACTGTGGCTTCCTGCTTGCTCTTTCTTTTGGACTGCTCACTCTGGGGGAAGCCAGGTACCATGTCTGAGGATATGCAAGTAGCTCAGAAGGTCACATGAAGTGGTACTGAGGCCTCCTACCCACAGCCAGCAACATGTGGGTGAACTACCTTGAATGTTAATCCTTCAGCGCCAATACAGCCTTCAGATGACCTCAGCCCCAGCCAAAATCTGCACAAATCTCGAGAACCTTGGAGCAAAGCTGTTTCAAATTCCTGACCCACACAAACTATGTGAGGTGATACATGTTTATTGTGGTTAAACCACCTAATTTGGGGCTAATTTCTTACACAGCATTAGATAGCTAATATGGTAACTTGGCAACAACCTCTTTTGCTGTCCAAGCTAATACTTGTGCCAGTCATGGGAATTATGAGTTAGACGAGAGGGAACAATTTATAATAGGTCAATGGGGGAAATGTGACTTTTCCTCTTACCATACCTCTTCATAAACTGTGGCAGCCCCATTGTGTGATCTGGATGTTGATATTACAACAGCTTAGATTTGCAGGAAACTTTAGATTTGTAGGGAACTTTAGAACTTACAAAGAAATAGCTTACAAATATATCTCTTCACATTCCTTCACAATTGCTCTATGGAACAGATAGGGCAGATATTATTTTCAAATTTTAAGTGACTAACATATGACAATGTCAGGATTTGAATGAAGGTCTCTCTGATTCCACAACTGAGTTACCTTAAAGCAATGCCATTCCTACTACGTGTGTTAGTTAAATTCAGGTCAGCATACTTAATGTTGAGAAATGATATCTACATAGCACTTAGTACAAGGTAACGGACTCACTAAGTGGTAGCTACTACTATGATTTACAGACATACATTTATGATATGCCATGGGCTGGGAATACAAAGGTGAATATGACCAGGCCCTTCCCTTAATGAGCTTGTTCTGGGAGGATAAAGCAGAACTTGCTGAGGCATATGCTCCCAGCATTGCCTTGAAAAGCCAGCAGCCCTGATTTTAAAAAGAAAAAAAAAAAAAAAAAAAAGATTCCTGTTTGAAGTACATATAGGCCGGGCAAGTTAGGGCTGGGGGTGGAATGCCCAGGGCTCTTTATGGATCGGGGTTCTGTCCCTTCTCAGATGTAGGGGTGGAGCCCTCCCACCCCAGCCGACATGCCCCTAAAGTGGCACCCACAGAGCAGGTTGCTTGGGGGAGAGGAACACAGTGATCATTGGTAACACACCACTCTTCAATTTAGCCAATAATTATTACCTTGTTTTCTTGGATCGAATGTAGCTTATTGAGGTATAAGAATCAGCTGGGACATCCTAGGGCCAAACACCCTGGAATGAGCTTCCTACCTCTGTGGGGCACCCAGAAAATGTCCACAGTAAAATCACTTCCCAGAGTTCACAGGACAGAGGAATAGGATCGGTTAGGGGGTAGCAGAGGAGGCCTGTGGGAGAGGTGGAATGAAATCGCTCATGTGGTCCATGGAGGGAAGATGAGGACCTGGGCATTAGAGAAAGGTTTCTGTGACACCAAATGCATCCAGAGGTTCCCTGGTGCCACCAAAGGCTTTTCCTGAGGGAGGACAAGAACTGTTCCAAGTGGCTTCTCAGGTCTGTACAGCACTGAGAATGGCCTGGTTTTGCTTGATTTCTCTTATTTTTGTTTTTCTGTTTTTCAAAAATGATCACCAAATTCCCATCATTCTTTGTATGCAACACCCATTAAACCTAAGCGATTCTCCAAGACAAAGAAAACACCAGGTCTGGGGACATGTGCCAATAAGAAGTACATGACCTTCTCTTGCTGGGGCACTGGTATTTTGAAAGCAACAAATGCATGATATTGAATATCCCATCAAGGCTCCCTTCTGAGCAGATCCAACAATTGTCCCGGGGAAGAAACAATCTGGGAAATGCCCCCAAACCATTACAGGGTGCCCACAAAAACAGCTCATCAAATTCCTCTTCCTAATCAGGAAGGCAGGGGGTAGGGTGTGTGTGTGTGTGTGTGTGTGTGTGTGTGTGAGAGAGAGAGAGAGAGAGAGAGAGAGACAGAGACAGACAGACAGAGAGAGAAGGCTGCTTGCTTGCCATGGCGCTTGGGACCCACTGTTGTCCCCTTATCAGCATAGCTGAGGACGTTAGACCTTTTGCTCACCCCTGTAAAAACACAAGACACAGCACAACTTCTCTCCAAGAACATTTTCCACCCAGAGGCCTCTGCCTCAAGGCAAAAACGTCAACTCTTCTGGCCCCTGCACAGGCCTTCTGGAAGCCAAATGCCCTCTTTTGGCTAAGTAAATAACTAAGTGCCTGGGCTTAGGAGCAGGTGGAGATGAGCCTGGTCGGGCTAGAGCCCCAGCCATAGCCTTTCTGATCGTTTGTTTTTCAGCAGCAAGTGGAGGCAAAGGCAAAGGTGGAGGAAAGGGAAACGTGATCTCTGGCGAATTGCAGTATTTTGCTTTCTCTAATCCTATTCAGGTGGTGACTGTAGCAAAAAGGAAAAACAGGCCAATATGTAGGATGGATTAAAAAAGCAAAACAAAACCCTGATTATTACCCCGATGAATGTGCATTGGCTGAATTGAATTCAAGTCCCAGTGATTCATTGTTAATGGGCCCCAAGTTCTGACCCGGGTTGGAGGTAGGGCTTATGTGACGGCGAGACGGCGGCTGTGGGAGAGTCTCCGCCCTGGAGAGAAGCTGGCCCCGGAGCAGACAGCCTTTGCGCCTGGCCCAGGGCCGACGCCTCCTTCAGGACTGCCTACTGCACACCTGCGACTCGACTTCTCTTTTTCTCAGAGCTGTGCTGCCGGCGATTTATTCCCCCCTGGAGCCTCCCCGAGGCCGGGCTTGGGGAGACAGTGTGCAGAGGGGTTGCGGGAGCACCGCGCTCCAACTCCTTCCTCCCCCAGCGAGGGCTCCCCAATGAGGAGAGTGGAAAACACTGTCTTGCATGAATAATACGCTTTCTCCTTTGCCCTTTTGGAAGAGCTCAGAGCACTTAGCAGACAGGATGCTCTTCACCCTCAACCACTCCCAGAGGCTAAAGCAGGTTTTGATCCCCCCCCTCCCTGCCTTTTTTTTTCTTTTTCTTTTTCTTTTAATAGATGACGAAATGACAGCCCAGAGCAATTGTTTTCTGGGAGTGAGCTTGTTGGCGTAACGAGAAGCAGGCAGGGAAGAGCTGATTTGGTAAGAGGCCTTAATGGAGGCAGAAAATCTCTCGGCTAACCCCATGTTCAATCAGCATAGACATACGGAAGGGAGCACAGTCATTTAAAAAGTCCTGGTAGAGGGCTTCCCTGGTGGCGCAGTGGTTGAGAGTCCGCCTGCCGATGCAGGGCACACGGGTTCGTTTCTAAAGCATTATGTGTTATATAAAGATGTTGTTCTAAAAAGATAACACTTGATTAGTATTGGAGTATGGTAATTCGATCTGAGGGTCTCCTACAGTACAGAAAACCTCCAACTCTTCCTTAGAAAGGCATAAAAGGCATACTGCTCTCTCCATTACATACCTTTAATAGAAAGAAATAGAGCAATATAGTAATAATTTAACTTGATGCAATATTTTAAAAAAATGTTTTAACTGTCTTTATGTCCCAGCTGATCTCTTTCTAAATCAAGAATGAATATAAAGCATTAATTACAAAACTCTAAAAGACATTTTCCTTTGGAAAATCCCTTTATGATGTCTTCTGGAAGAGTAAACAAAATATTTTTTAGGTAAAGCAAAAGAATGATGTGAGACCTACTCTAACAGACACCAAATTGTAAAAGAAAACCAAATATATGTATTATATAGATATTAGAAAATGTGGCATAGAAAAAGAGAAAAATCACCTTTAAAAAAAAAAAAAAAAAAAAAAGTCCCGGTCTATATAATACCTTGCCCCAGACGCTGGTCAACGAACAGGCTTTTTTTGTCTGTTTTAACTAGCAAGAGGGTTCTCCTCTAAGAGGATACTTCTAGGTCATGTAGAAATAGAATTGAAACTACACCTAAGTAATTGCAAAGGCCACAAGGAAGACTGCTTATTCAAACTTCAGTCTTGTTGAGCTCAGGAAATGAAGGCAAAAATTCCCTGTCTGCAGATGTTTCTGCCAAATGGATGGAACGAGAAGGGAGATCCAGGAGTTTCTGTGTGGTAGACTCACAGGTGGTGGTGACTAGTCTCTAATCATCTCTGGCCTTTATTATTGTGCAGATTCTTGCTAACCATTCTAGCTGCCCCCAGTCTTTCCTTCACCATACTACAGCAAAAATGATCTTTTACAAAAGCAAACTTTGGTCATGCCATTCCTATACTTAAAACATTCAGTGGCTTCCCATGGTCTTCAAAGTAAAATTCAAACTCCTTAGCACAGCATGAAAGACCCCTACCTATCCCACCAGATGACTGAAACTGCCTGCTACTTTTTACACTCTGAGTTCATTAATTCACTCATTTAAGACATCAGACTGTCATTGATTTTCCAGCAGGTTCCCCAAACACTAGAAATATACCACACCCGGTAGTGCCTAGAACATGATGTGACCAACACTCATGGAATCCACCTCTAGCCCCAGAACTTACTTCTCTCTCTGCCCATAACTCCCTCCTCTTCCACCAGGTAGCTTTACCGCTGTGTGAATTTTCTCCTCCTTCATCTCTCCCAAATGCCTCTCTTAAATTTTCTGATAACACATGGTCCTGTAATTCAGTTATTCATCTGTTTTCCCCCTTTGTGAATGAGATTTTTTTTTTTTTGGTGGTACGCGGGCCTCTCACTGTTGTGGCCCCTCCCGTTGCGGAGCACAGGCTCAGGACGCGCAGGCTCAGCGGCTATGGCTCACGGGCCCAGCCGCTCCGCGGCACGTGGGATCTTCCCGGACCGGGGCATGAATCCGTGTCCGCTGCACCGGCAGGCGGACTCTCAACCACTGCGCCACCAGGGAAGCCCTGTGAATGAGATTTTTGAGGACAGAAACTTCATCTTGTTCATAGCACCTCACGCAGGGCCCGGCTCATGGTAGGTGACTCTAGTGGCCATGGTTCCACAGCCACACTGGTTTTAGCCAGTGCAGGGGAGTGTGGAGGCTCTGGAAGAGAAACCTCTAAACACACTGTCCCTTGTGTTCTCCTTGGTGTCATATCTGGAAGTGATGCTTGGAGTTGCTGCAGCCATCCTGCTGTCCACGTGGCACTAGCTTTAGGCAGAAGCCAGTAATGAGGACACCTGGGCAGAGAGTTGAGAGTAACCTCAGCCTGGGATCCTCCTACATCTGGACTTGAGTTATGTGAATAGCAAATTTCTCACGGTTTAAGCCATCTGACTCAAGGTCTTTCCTTCCCTTCTCCTTTTTCTTTTCTCTGCTTCTTCTTGTCTTCCTCTTTCTTGTTCTTTTCCTTGTATTTTTTACTTCTTGCTGCCAAAATCTTCCTAAATGATTTGTAACTCCGTACCAGTCTTTGATTGGACTGACAGTATAGGGCCCAGAAACTGAGTCCAATTGGCATCTGGAACTACTTGTATTATATTTATATGTCTTGTCTTGCCCATTAAACTATAGGTTCTTCTGGGGGAGGAAGTCATTTTATCCCAAATTGTCCTATTATTCTCATCTCCAAAGGGTCTACCTAATGCCTGTTACATAATAAGGAGTTCCCAAAATGTTGAAGTGAATTGAATTGACTTGACATCTTCAACTACTTTTTTAACCCTCAATTTATCACTTATCTTTGTACCACATAATTTAGTATTTTATGCTATACTGTGGTTATTATGTTGATTCCCATTAAAAGTCTTACACTCCCCGAGGAGGTGTTAAGGTTCTGAAGAACAGCATCTGAGTCTTATATTTCTTTGGTAACCCATGTGATTCCCAGCATTTGTAGGGCTCAAAGAGGGCTCATAATAACTTCCTGATGAACTAATCCTCTGAAACCTTGCGTAACATTACATCCTACCAAACTTCATCATTATGCACTCTTCCATGTTTGTCTCAGTTCCTTGATGGCAGGATTTCTCACCTTCTTCTTCTTTGCCCTACATCCTACAGATATAGAGTACCTTCTCCTCTCTCCTATAGTCGTAGAGTTGGGATCAATAAAGCCTTTATGACTAACGGATGAGAATATTAAAGTACTGTCTCCCCACAGATCACAGTTCCACAAGGCGATTTTGGTGAACTTAAATCTCTCAAGGACCAGTGTGGTAGAGGTAGAACTAACATTTAAAAATATCTTTTGGAGGGGGCTTCCCTAGTGGTTCAGTGGTTAAGAATCCGCCTGCCAATGCAGGGGACACAAGTTCGAGCCCTGGCCCAGGAAGATCCTACATGCCGCGGAGCAGCTAAGCCCGTGCGCCACAACTACTGAGCCTGTGCTCTGGAGCCCCCGAGCCACAACTACTAAAGCTCTCGTGCCTAGAGCCCATGATCTGCAAAAAGAGAAGCCACCGCAATGAGAAGCCCGCGCACCGCAACAAAGAGTAGCCCCCGCTCGCCACAACTAGAGAAAGCCCACGCCAGCAACCCAATACAGCCAAACGTGAAAACAAATAAATTAATTAATTAGAAAAAATAATAAATAAAAAAATAAAAGTATCTTTTGGGGGTGGGGGACTGATTTTGGAAGTGACACCACACACTGATATCCTCGTTTAGCCATTGAGACTACTTTGCTATTATCTGCGGGTAGTTATGGAGCCTAGTTTTCTTTCTCAATATACCAGACATTTTTGTTTTTGAAGCTCTACTTCTTAGGTATGTCCCTTTGGGTCTCTAAAGAAGCCTACAGTCACAACTACTGTTTGCTGAAAGGGTACTTGGCACCCTGTTTTCTGTCCCATAGAAGGTCCTCTGACGAGATGCTCCGGCTGCCGGTGCTTCACAACTTTTCACATGGCTGAGATTCAAAAATACAACTCAGCAGTTTAAATTATTTACACAAGCTCCCAACAAACAAACAACCAGGGAGAGGTAAATATAAGGACCTATACATTCTCATTTTTCAGTGCCACTTTGAACATAGTTTCCCCTATCTTGGTGTTGGATTTTGACTCTGGTTATAATTCGGTATTTCCCAGAGAAAACATTTTAAAACCTTAAAACCAAGAGAAAGCAGGGAATGAGTAAGAATCAATCAAATTTGTCCTCATTTTTTTCCCTCCTTATTTTATATATCTGAGTGGTCTAGCTCTTCTCTCCAAATCTGATGAAAAGGTTTTCCCTTTGAAGGATGGTTATGCATTCTTTGCCTTATTTAGTTTCCACCCAGGTATATAAAGGTGGTGGTGAATTATGTGTGTGTTTCGGTGTCAGGAGCATCCGTAATATAATCGAGGGAATGCCAGAGAGCAGGGCTTTTAAATTTAATCTCCTGTGTCAGGTGTTGTACAACCAATGAAAATATCCCAACTTAAGGAAACTTGACATGTGAGACAGTGTGCTACATGCCATAGGGGATAAAAGATATGTAAGACATATTCAGACCCTCCAGATATACTATGGGCTATAAGTAATTCAAAAAAGGAAAAAAACCAAAAACCTTTTATTCCAAAATGGAAAAAAATTTATTACAAAAGTAATTCACTGCCATAAAAATTAATTTAACCTAGAAATGTATTTAGTGGAGAGAGTGAAATTTCTAATTCTCCATCTCTCATCCCAGAGATAGACACCATTAAGAGTTTTGTTGAGTCTTTCAGAATTTATATATATATAGAAACATGTATTTTTATGTAGGAGGATCACATTATACATTATTGTTCTTTAACCTCTATCAGTACCTATATCTTATCTTTGTCTTACTTTTCACTGGCTGTGTACTATTCCATTGTATGTGTGTATCACACTGTCTCCTATTGACACTAGGATTCAGTTCTCTGAGTTATTTTCTATTGAAATAGAGTTGATTTACAATATTATATTAGTTTTAGGTGTACAACATGGTGATTCAATATATTTATAGATTATACTAGATTTAAAGTGATTATAAAATAATGGCTGTATTCTGCTGTGCTGTACAATGTATCCTTGTTGCTTTCTCTGAGATTTTTTTTACTCCACTGGAAACAATGTTGTAGTGAACATCCTTGTTCATGTATTTTTCTGCAGTTGTTAAACCAACTTCTTGGGAAGATCAGGGAAGATTTCAGAGAAATGGTGGAATTTTAATAGAGCCTGGAGGGTGGAATGGCATGAACAAGGATGGAAGCTACAAGGTGTACTCGGGGGTCTGTGAATAGACACCTTTGGGTGAAGTGTAACTCTTGTGGTCTCCACCTTGAGCAGTTGGCTCACAATAAAATGTTAAGATGAAGGGTGAGTTTGCAAGAGAACATTAAGTTCTGGCGGTTTAGACATTTGGGGTTTGCAGTGATGCCATGACACCTCAGAAGAAATATCCCACATCTTTCTGGGAATGGAGAGTGTTGGGTGGATGGGAACTACCAGAGAGGAGATGGCATCAGAGTTTCCAGGGAGCACAGGGAAAGCTGTGATGCACCAAAGAGCCATCATGAAGAATGATTCAGCAGGGCTGAGTGACTGACTGGATGTGAAGGAAGTCAGGAGGCACTGTTTTCTTATCTAAAAATGGGGATAACAATTCCCATTCCTCAGGGTTAGTATGAGCACTAAGCGAAATAATGGGCAAACTTTTCATAAGTAACAGTTACTCCTGTAATATAATTTCATTGGGTTATGAACTTTCTCTGTAGTCCCCCAAACAATGGTCATCCCAGCAGGGCTCTAGCAGTTGTTCATTTATGGAATGAAGAGGGTGGATTACAATGACCTTTTTAGAGAGAAACTGTGAAGTCACCGAAGGGGGTTAGCTCTGTTTTCTCAGTGATTCAGTGGAAACTTAAGAGTTACCTCCAAAGATGTGAATCCTGTCTAAATACTTCGGGGCACTTTCACATCTGTGGTTACTGAGTTAAATTTTGCCTTTTATCTATTTCAACACCCTGCCTCCCCACCCCCCACCAAATTACAGAGACTTGTTTTTGCTTTTAGAGCAGAAAGGAAGGATGGGAAGACACACTCCAAATATTTAGTTAGTTTCAAAAGTATGTGTTATTCAAAGCACCTTCAAGTACTCGGTTTCTTGAAATAAGAAACTCCTATCATCTCGCTCTGCTGTGTTCCCTTTGGCAGGAACAATAACCATCTACTTCAAGTGCAAAACACTCAGCTCTTTACGGGGAAAGAATAACAGCCTAAGAGTTGGGAGTGAGGCAAATTCCAGGCTCAGCTCTCCCCACCTAAGTGGGAAGACTTCTCTGAGCCTCATAATCCTGATCAATAAAGTGAGAGGGCTGAACAGGAAGCCTTTATGTTCCTTATTGGTAAGATATCACAACCTCTTGTTCACAGATCCCTTGTGAGGTTGATGGGACAGCAGCACGAGGCTTGTTGTGCAGATTTGGAAATGGAAACCCAAGAGGTGAGTGACTTGGCTAAACGGAACGTGGTTTCCCCCCTCAGAGATGAGACCAGGGACAGTGTCTTCCAGCTGATTTCTAGCATGGAACACTGCCTTCTGAAAGATGCTGCATCTGGTTGGGGTGGAGACTTCCATAAGGTCAGGTGTCTGCTTCCTTCATGTGGAAACTGCCTCCCACCCCTTGGCAGCTCCCATTATTTCTTCCCTTCCCACTCCCACTTGACCCTCTTGTTGTAGCCACACTAAACTACTCTGAGTTCTTCATATGGCCCCACTCCCTCTCACCTCCTGCTCTTTGCATAAACTTGGTGTATTTTTTTTGGCTTGGAAAACTCTCTTCCCCATTAACCCTTTTCCCTAGTTAACTCCCCCTCCTCCCTCAAGCTTTCATTCAGTCCTTGCCTCTTTCAGATAGCTTTCCCCAACCCTCGTCCAAGCTGTGTCAGAGACACGTTCTCTGAACTTCCCTAATTGTTGTGATGATAGTATTAACCACCCTACATGGTAAGTGCCTGTTAACTCATGAGACACATGAAAAAATATACTTGATGTTTATCCCCAAACTGAATGGCTTAAACCAGATAAAAGCTTTTCTTTCATGTAACAAAAAGTATAGAGATACGCTCTCCAGCGTCAATGTATGTGGTAGCTTTACGGTCAACAGGGACCCAGATCCTTAAAGCTTTGAGTTCTAGTATCCTTAATGTTGCCTCCTGAGGTTCCAAGATGGCTGTTAGAATACAAGCCACCACATCTATGAAAGGGGCAGGAACCAAAGGAAATGTCTACCAGATGAGTCAGACCCCTTTATGAAACTTTCCTATAAGCTCTACCAAAAGACATCTACTTGCCTATCCTTAGCTGGTAAATGTAGTTTCTTAGCATCCTGAAAAACACTGGATGCCCTTGGTAAGGTAGGAGGAGAGAGGAACTGTTTGGTAGGCAGTCGGCATCTCTGTCATCTAAACTACTCAAGATGTGGTAGGCAGGCCATGTCCGTCTGTGAGCAGATAAGTATGGAAATGTAAACAGACTTTTATAGCAACTTGACGTTGACATGATGTGGTATCTATCCACAATGGATAGTCAGTAAAACAGTAGCATTTGGTCTTTCCCACGGAGTTTGAGAAGCCCTGCCTGCCACAAGTCCTCTATGTTCCCTATGAGACTGCAAGCCTCATGAGGGCAGGTAAGCTTTGCTCTCTGTTGTATTCATGGGTCCTGCTACAATGCCTAATGAAGACGTGCTTCATGAACTTTTGAGTCAGGATGAGGCTGGAAACTCAGCCTCTGTGCACCAGTGCTGAATCGAATCTTGGAAGCAGAGTTTGGGATGAAGTAGAAAAGAATGGGTCTATTGCTTTGCCAGGCAAAGGCGGACACAGCAGGCTCCTGCCGCAGAAACTCTGTGTCCCAACCGGGAGGATATGATGAGGAGTTTTATAGCAGCGGTTCAAGGGTGGGGTCGCTGATAAGATTAGGGTGTGTATAGGGCCTGCACTGCTCTAATCTGGTCTCAAGTAATCTTCTTGATGAGTTTCTCTGGTTCCTTTAATCTGGCCTCAGGTGGTCTTCTCTGGTATGAAGAATGCTGACGTCTTCCATTTGTTGGGTTTTAATTCTATAAAGAACTTAAGGACACTGTTACGGGCATCCCTTGAGGCGGAACCAGGACCTGCCACAAGGCTGCACTGTTGTTTCTTGGCTGCTCCTCCCTTGTCTCTGCATCCCCTCCCTTCCCTGATTAGCAACTGTTCAAATCTGCCCTTTGAAACTCAGGGAAGGTCATGGAGGCTGGAGTCTGTTCCCTACAAGAAACGGGGGACGCAGAAAGGCTTCCGTGCACAGGAGCCCGACGGGGTCCTGCTGGGTCTCAAGGATAAACACTAATGCATTTGTCATCATCTGGTTCTTACTCAGCTCACCTGCTCAGGTGTGTCTGAATTTTTCTCCTCTCCTGTGTCCCTTCATGATCTCCTTTTCTTGCTTCTCTCTTGCCCTGCTGTCAGCATCTCCAAGATCTGTCTTTCTCTCTCCCAGCCCTTAAATATGGCAACTTCTGAAGCTTCAGCCCTGAGCCCCGTGCTTCTCTCTTTCCACACCCTGTCCCGCTGGGCTTCCCTACTTCGCAGCTTTCATGCTCCGGTGGAAGAAAGATTCCCAGGTCCCGGCCCCAGTCTGAACTCTCTCTTGGCCCCTGGTATCTTCCAGGTGCTAGCTGGAGTGGGTCCAAAACTGAAGTCTCTCTTCTCCTAAGTCGGGCTGACTTCCAGACTCCTTCCCCAGAAACCAGTGGGACTCAACATAGACCGAAGAGAGGCCAAGCCTTGAGCATGGATAAATCTGAACAGTTGGGGGAAATAGGATGTGCTTCTGTATGGCATTCCTGTGAGGAAAGAGGTTCCCCGCCCATAGACCGGGCCAAGAGGGCCCCATCCTATAGCCCTCCGGGGTGGTGGAGGCAGGCCCTGTCTGTGAAACTAGAATGTTTCTTGCACTGGGGAGGGAGGTGTGATTGAAGATGCTTCCTCCCTCAAGGATGACCCTTCATCACTGTGAGCAATTGCTCTTCTCTGATTAAGTGCAAGGCCCACCCACTGTGAGCTCACTCCCCAGGTCTATTCAGGACTGCCCAGGCCTTCTCAGCTCGCTTGGCAATCAGCAATCACAATCGATAGCTCCAGAAAAGGCAGCTTTATTCACTGAAATCGCAGATCAATGGGACAAGATTTGCATTTGAGCTGAGTGTATAAATCCTGGGGCGAGGAAATAATTTTTTCCCTGCTATCTCCTGATTTTCCCTCCCTTTCTGTTTCCTCAGTTCATTCTCCCTTCTGCTCTTTTGTCCTTCTCTTCACTGACAATGTCCTTTCTTTAAAGACTCCTCCTTTCCCCACATCCTCAGCTCTTGGGCAGGGGATGCGCCCCTCCTCTGCACTCCCCCAGGCCCCGTGTGGTGATTATCTGTGAATTTGTCTCCCTCCAGCCGACCCAGGATCCTGTGAGCAACTTGAGGGCAGAGACGTGTTTCCCTCTGGGCCTCCAGAGTGAGCTGCACATGGGGGTGGGGGACCACCTCATGGCCTACACTCAGCACTGTTTACTGAACCCGTGAATTGTTGACAACCTCCCCTGCTCCTCTCTTTCTGCCTTCTTTCCTCCTCTCTCTCCCAGCCTCCTCTCCTTTCATTCACCTTTCTTAAGTGGAAGACGCCTACAGGTGCCTTGGCAAAAAGAAGCTAGTGTGTATCACCACGGTTGGGACTTCCCTGTCCCAGAGGCCAAGGGGCCACCTAGGGCAATTAGGAATCTTTTCCTTGCGTGGCAATGTGACCTGCTATCATGTTCCCCAATAGTCTCCCTCACTCCCAGGGGACTTGAAAGACCTGAAAAATACTGGTGCCTTTCTCTCGATTGAAGGCTTTGAAAGCTTCTCTTGGAGGTCGAGGCACCACTTGAGTAAAATGGTGTGGAGGAAACCCCACGAACTTGGCTGCAGTGGGTCTCCCCTGGAGACAGTGCCCGGCTTCTTCGGTTTCTATTTTCTATCTTGACCAAGAAGTTGTGATGCGTCCACTGTTTCAAAACAGATACAGCTTTTGGTTTTATTTTTGGCAGCTCTATCATGTTTCCCACTGTTATACCTTTCTTTTATTTCCTCTGGGATATTGAAAAGTAGCATTGGCACATTTGAGGGTCCTCTTCTCAATTTGACACTTATATTCAGAAATAAGTAATCTTTTGAATAAAAAGTGACATGGGTAACTGCCAAGACAACTTCCTACAGCCTTAGAGACGGGTCGAGATTGGAAAGGAACCTCAGGTCCCATCTTGTATGCTGTCTGGTTGAGATCAGAGGCTCCGCAACTTTGTCCTTGTGACTTACAAGAGTGGTAGCTGCTGACATTCCTCTAGCGTGTTACTTACAATGTACCTCCACGTAGAATCTTATTTGAATCTTGCGTCAATGCTCCTGAGGTCAGTTGCTGTAATCATGTACATCGTAGGTGAGTGAGTTGAGGACCAGATGTTATGTAACTTGTCCACAGTTCCATAGCCAGGAAGCACCTCCTAAAGCTCAAACCCACTTTCTGTTGCTAAATTCCTTGTTCTTCCCATTGAGCCACATGGTCCAGGTCCAGAGTGATGAGCATGGATGCTTGGCTGCCACTGACCTAGCTGACAATGCAGGAATCATCCCCTGATGAAGCCCACTTTTCCTGGGGCAGAAAGAAGGTGAAGGACATACAAATAGCTAAACTTCCCTGCTCCAGCTTCCAAAAAATGCTGCCAGGGCCCATGGATAGGACCACTTTAAAATCATCCCAGTCTCTCCTCTTCCTGTGCTTGTTGTGTTCTCTTTTGTGGAGCCTCTCAGCACCACCCTCCTCCTCCCTCAGGCCATCCCAAAGCCCCTTAATACCCATTGTTGTGGTCAGAAATATTGTGCAGTTACTCTCCTGTCCCAACCTTTGCTGAAAAAGAATCTGGTTAATTAACATTGATTACAATCCACCAACTGCAAGTAAAAATCGATTGCTAGGGTCCCTAATTTGAATGCGCTCTGGTGAGAAGGAAAGAGGCAGAGGGTAAAAAAGAGAAGAGGTGAGAGGACAGAGGGTATTTCTTAAGCAGTCCAATTTCCAGGGTCCCTGGTGAGGGACATTAGTGATGCTGCTGGTCTTTAGATCTCGCCCACTCTCCTTCAGCGTGACCATTTCTCAGCGTGACGTCTAATTGCCACAGATAGTCACTGTTCCCATTTGGGCCTTGTTCATAGCTCCCTACTTTATTGAGAGAGGAGCTATGGTATTGATTCCGGATGGTCAGGGGAGAACGCCAGAGAATATTAGTAAGGAGCAGAGAGAACACAGTACATAAACTTTTATGACATGATGTCAAGCTGGATTGTGAAGACGTAAATGAAAAGGACAGCATGGTCTGTAATTACCACAAGCACACATCTTACATCTGCTGGGGAAGGCGGCCTTGGGCTGGTCGGGGCAAACTGCAGAGGGGGATGAATTGTCCCGTTCACAGGAACGGTGACCCGTAGTGGTTGCTCCTCATTGTTGAGAAAGAATATATGGGATGTAAAAAAAAAAAAAAAACCCTTGTTGCTGTTGTGTGTGGCATTGTGGTCCTGAGGAAAGCGTGTGGATTCTAATGTCAGGTCTGTGTCACTTACTGTTAGCCATGCGACAAGGGGCTAGTCACTTAACCTCTCTGAACCCCACTTCCCTCCCGGGTAAATAGAGGTAGTAATAACTACTTTGCAGGGATGGTGTAAGGATTAAATGAGATAATGCAAGCAAACTTTTCCCATGGTACCTGGAAAATAACGAGCTGTCAGCAGATAGTAGATATAATCATCGTTATTCATTTTTTTGATTCAATAATATTTATAGAGTGTTTGCTCTGAGCAAGCACTGTGCTTGATGCCGGGGATAGAGCGGAACCCCAGGCTCGTGGGTCTCACAGTTCTCTGGGTGAGACAGACGTTAATTAATTATCGACCCGACATGTTAGAAGCTGGGAAGAAGGCCATGATGCTATATGAGGGGATGTGTCTCCTGTTCATGCCTTTTCAACAATCACATTATTTGTTTATTATCTGTCTCTCTCATTGAGAACTGGGACTTGGTCTGTTTGATTCACTGCTCGTCTCTATTGCCTACAAGAGTGAGTGATATAGTGGACATTCAGTAAATATTTACTAAATGGATGAATAGCTATATACCCAGGATATAGAGCAAGAATTCGTATCTGGCTTTTAAGAGCTTATAGTCGAATGAGGTACAGAAGAAATGCATACCATTTAAGACTCAGTGGAATCATTGTCAAGTTTAGCTACAAAATCAAAAAAATTGAACATGTACCTTGAAAACTCTCTTTACCTGAACACGGGCATCACGTGCCAGCAGGGGCCTGATGGCACACAGTCGGCACTTAGTGGCGAGTAAGGAAAGGTGATGGAAAGCCGAGGTAACCGATCGTCCCTCCTGAGTTTAGTGGCTGGGCTCACACACTGTGAGTGGTTAGTCAGCGTAGGCTGACTTATCTAGCAAACAGTACCCAGTCTCAGCAGTGAGGTCAGCAGAGAGACTCTGCTCCACCAAGTATTCCGGACACAGGCTCTGCTTGTCAGGTCTTGGGTGCTACACTGGAGCCTCCTCATCCAGCTGGCAGGTGAGGGAAGAGAGACCAAGAATACCAGGAGGCATGCCCACTTCTCACTGCATCAGCCTGGAGGCTGCCATGGAGCTGTGGCTCATGTTGCATTGTCCAGAAGAGTCACATGGGCTCAGCTCCATGCAGGGGAACTGGGGAGTGCAGACAAGTGGTGTGTCCAGAGGAGGAGTTGGTGGGCACCCTGTGTCTCTACCACAGTGAGTTCAGCAAACACTTATGGAGATCCCACTGTGGGCGGAGCACCGAGGTCCAACATGGCCAGACCTCAGAGGCCTCCAAGAGGATGCCATCTAGTGGGCAAAGCATGGAAATAAATCATGAAAGGCAGATCTTAACGAGTGCTGTTGTAGAGGGACAGCAAGTACAACAGGAGTATAGAGAAAGGAAGGATTTATTCCACACAGATTATGGGACAGTTTCAATGGGCACAGTCAGACTAGAAAGGAGGGTAAGACTTTAACCCCTGGGGTAGTGGAGATGGCTAACTCTACATCGAAGACTGGCCTTCCCCTCCCATGGTACAGACTCGTGGCAGGTGAGCAGCTGTCCAGCCGGGGTCTCCATTTCACAGCTCTCCTGGTGAGGTTGGAGACTAGCTCTCAACAGTGAAATGTCAACCAAAAGGATAACACTTACCTCTGGGCCAAGTCAGCAAAGAAAGGAGTGTTCTTTCTCCATCCTCTCATTCTCCATCCACTGGCCAAACACTGTTGCTCAGGGTTACCTCGTAAGCCTCATTTGGGGATGGCAGGGCTTCCAGTAGCCTGGCCTCTAAGTGACTGTGCAAGAACCTCCTCCCAGCGCCCTGCTACCATGGAACTACCTTGAACGCTATGTGAATAAGAAGAAGATATTATTGACTTTAAAATGTTCTATATTTGGGGTACAGCCACTCTGGAAAACAGTGTGATAATTTCTTTATTTTTTAAAAAATATTTATTTATTTATTTATTTGGTTGGTTGTGCTGGGTCTTAGTTGCAGCTTGCTGGCTCCTTAGTTGCAGCACATGGGCTCCTTATTGCTGCTGGTGGGCTCCTTACTTGTGGCTCAAGGACTCCTTAGTTGTGGCATGTGGGCTCCTTAGTTGCAGCAGGTGGGCTCCTTAGTTGTGGCCCTCGGGCTCCTTAGTTGTGGCATGTGAACTCTTAATTGCGGCAGCGTGTGGGATCTAGTTCCCTGACCAGGGATCAAACCTGGGCCCCCTGCATTGGGAGCACAGAGTCTTAACCACTGTGCCACCAGGGAAGTCCCTGTGATAGTTTCTTACAAACTTAAAAATGCACCAATCCTATGTTCTGGCAATTCCACTCCTAGGGATTTATCTAAGAGAAATGAAAACATATGTCCACAGAAGACTTGTGCTGGAGTGTAATAGCCAAACACTGCAAACAGTCCAAGTATCTGCCAGCAAGTGAATGGATAAAAACATTGTGGCATATTCATATATGGAATACTATTTGGCAATAATTAATAGGTAAAGAATGAATTATCAATACATGCAGCAAAGTGTATAAATATCAAAACCATTATGTCATGTGAGAGGAGCAGGACACAAAAGAGTACATGCTGTGTGATTCCTCTGCATAAAGTTCAAAACAGGGAAACTAATCTATGGTGACATAAATCAGGATAGTGGTTGCCTCTGGGGGGAGAGAATTGACTGGAAGGGGACATGAGGGAACTTTCTGAGATATGGAAATATTGAGTGGTTACGTGGTTGCGCGTACGTCTATCCAAAGTCATCAAATGGTACCCTGAAGATTTTCTCTGTATATAAATTTTACTTTAATGTTAACTAAGCAAAAAAAAAAAAAAAAGAACATGTTGTGGCAAAATGAATGGGTAATTTTGATTAAAGCCTGGGTTCTAGATGAGGGAATAGGGGTAGAATACAGTAGCATGTAAGGCTGGTGTACAGTTTGGACATTTAATGCCAAAGGAGTTGGAGTTGGATTTTATTACCTAAACAATGGGGCAGCACCCAAGGCTTTTGAGTAGGGGAGAAACAATCTCACGTGCAAGTTTTTGGAACGTAAATGGTGGCAGTGTGGAGGAGGGAAGGGTAAGATGAGTAAGATGATAGTCATGTTAGGGGCCAGGGCCCCAGTGATTACACGCAGACTGGAATTTCCCACTGCACGTAAGCAATGGCCAGGCCAGGGAGCCGGCCTGGGATCTAGTAGCTGTGTTGGCCAAAGATCGAATTGTGAAACAAACAGTTTCTTTCATGCAGAGAATATTTTAATCCCTGTGACTCTTTAGTAAGATCAGGCCTTGTGTTTTGATTGGAAATGATTTCTATTATTAGTTACTATTACTACTCTTGGACCGTTGAATGCCAAGGCTTGCGAGGAGCTGGGCAGGACCCAGAGTCTGTGAAGTCTGCATTTTTCCAGAGCTCAGCAGACGGGCCCTCAGCCTTGCAGCTATAGTCATTTGACGCTCATTCACCCCCACCTCGATCTGTGTTCTTCAGTTTGCGTCAGAGGCACCAAGAACCTGGAAGTGGTGATGGTAGAAACACAGGCTCAGAAGGTGAACAGCTACTTAGACCCATGCTGAGCAGCTCATGTGTTTCTCAGAACTCCTAGGAAAGACCATGGCAGAAATGCCCCCCGTGCCATCCTGAGTTAGCATCTAGGCGGACCTCACGGATCTCTTGAGTGCCCAGAAAAGATGAAAGAACTACCAAGACAGCTCAAAAAACTCTTGTTTAATAAGCCAAACACTTCATAAGTGTTTTCTGAGTGTTGACTCTACGTTGGCACTGGGACATAGAAGCAGATGAGACAGATGAGGCTCTTACCCTCTTCCGATCCCTTCCTATCACCCAGCAGCATTTCCATGTCAACTATTTTCCAGAGCAGTCCTGAATTTACGTATTTTGATCCTTTTCATCAGAGATGATTCATGATATGTCAAACCAAATGTGACCTTATTTTAGTACCATTGTCAGATTTTTCTCTTAAACATCTCCAGAAATCAGAACCACAAATCCTTCGTCAGTCTTTGAAGCAAGGTCTCAGAAGTAACCACTGTAGCTGTAATGGACACACCAGGTGCTCAATAAGTGCTTAAACTGTGTCTAACCTGAGTCACATGGGACCCTCTGGAAGGTAAAGCCAGGCAGCTGCTTCCCAGGGTCCCTGTCATCCTGGCTGTGACGCCCTGGGAGCCCCCATCCGACGCTGACTGCGGGTGTCCAGCAATTTCGTGGTGTGAGTTCCTACTGAATTGTTGCGAGGTTTGCAATCCCATGGTGACGGGGGTCTCTCAGTGGTCGTGGGGGGCCCTCATGTAGTCCGCCAGCTGTCCTGAATGCACAATGCTCATCAGGTTAAGAGTTCTTCAGGGGATCCTTGCCTTGTTCTGAACAGCAGAGGCTTGGACATGAGGAATCAATCTTCCTGGAAGCCACAGATGGTCAGACTTCCTTCCAGACTCCCCTGGAGGCAGGACTGATTACCAAAGAAAACTGGCTTTCTCTGGCAGGGAGACCTGTTTCCCACTCTGGGCAAATCTGTGGACCTCGGAACCTCTTCCACACATGGGCCTTTGTCATGAAGAGTCAGCAAAGCAGAAAAAAATGCTTTGGAGGCAGACAGGCCTAGGTTTGAGTCCTGGCTCTGCCATTTACTGGTAATGAGACTTAGTCCATTATCTCCAATCCTCAGTTTTCTCATCAATAAATGGAGATAATAATAGTGACGACTTGTATTAGAATAAGTAGTACTAGGTACCATAACCAACAACCTTAAATACCAATGTCGTACCATGAGAAAGTTTTATTTCTCATTCATGCAGAATCTAACATTGATGGTTTGGATAGACGGCTCTCCTGGGTGGCTCCTCCATGAGAATGGATTCAGAGGTCAGGACTCTTTCCATTGCCTATGTCTCATATTCTAGGGACATGAAGTCCCATGTTTCCAGCACTGGAGGAAGACAGACAGAGAGAGAGAGAGAGAGAGGGAAAGGGAGAAAATACACACAAGAACGAAAGCTGTCAGTACCTCTGCTCACAAGATGTGCAGAAATACAAGAGACCAATGAATTATCTCCCAAAAGTTGGTAGCTTGAAATTGGCCACAATGGGAGTATTTACATCTCAGAAATCAGTAATTGCTACAAATCAGGACTATTTCCCCCAGACAACTGGCTGTTAAACATTTCCAAGAACATCCCTGGTCCCCTTCAGCTCTGAGTTAGATGGGCATCCCTGGGGCTGAGCTCTCTCCTCAAACACTTTGTGTCAAATGATGTTTGGGAAAGAAGTGACCCTATTCAGGAGTCTGTGCAGAAGAGCAGGCCCTGAGGAACGGAGAGGAACAAAGAGCAGCCTTTGCCAAGAATCACATTCAGTTCACAGCCTCTGGAGGCTGCGTGCTTGTCACTAAGCCACACTTTGTCCCAGTGACAAAGTCCAGAGTTGTGCCCATGGTGCCCACAACATCTCACCTTCTCGACCTGGAAGCAACATTTGCTAAGGTCAGAGGCACTCTCCGCCTGCACTAAGTTGCCTCACAGCATTCCCTGTCTTGACCGCTGCCCTAGCTGGTCTCCACGCCAGCAGAATTGAGAGCTTTTGAGCAGTTAGCAAGCTCAGCGAAAAGGCTCTTCTTTACAACGTCCCCCATATAGCAGAGCTGTCTTCTAAAAATGATTCTTAATCCTGCAGTGCATGCACCTACGCACATGCCCTGTTTCCTAGTATTCACATTTCCTACTTTTGCCATTTTCTTTTCTGAGACCTCTGGGAACCATTAACAGGGTTTTCCTGCTGCCCAGGATTTGCAGGAGAATGCAGATGGGCCCAGAGCAGCCTGAGTGACATCTGGAAGGATGTGATAGAATTTGCTACTGGAACCCCACTTTTCTTACCTGTGGCGAACATTCGTCATCACTCCCCAAAATAGCACAGACAGAACAAAAGCTTCTGGGTCTCTGGGCTAGCCTTGGCCTGGGCCTGTTTGCCCTGGGGGAGTGCGCTGGGCAGAGGGGCTTGGAGTTAGTTTCACTCATGGTTCCAGTGGAGGAAAGGCAAGGTTCAGTGCATTTCTGTTTGTTTTTACAAACTCAGTGTGACCACCTTCATCCCCACCACCACCCAGTTTGCAGTCAGACACTCCCCAGACCCTGGAACACAGCCTCACGCAGCCACAAGCTCCAAACAGCAGTGGATGAATGGCAAAGCCTGCAGTGATGTCAGCGGCCTGTGCTGAGGCCAAGGGAAATATGCGGGGGCCCTGGATGGCTTCATCCCTGTGCTTGTTGTAACGCAGCTGCGAGTCGTAAGTTTTCCTTCTGAGCAAACAGAGTACAGTATGTATGAATTAGATTCTGAGCCCTTGCACCCCCTTGCAGAGCCCTTGCACCCCCCCTTTCTCCTCACTCTCCTTGAAGAACCAAAGTTCTCCAAGCAAGTGGAGCTTGAAGGGGCAAGAGATGGAATGTAGGGTGGCTAGGACCGGTGGTAATTTGGAATTATTTGGGGGGGAAGCTTAAAGTCCGCAAGTCGTGGCGGTAGGGGTCGGGGTGGGGGAGAATGAGCAGGCAGGGCCAGCGGGCAGGGGATGTAAGAGACGGAATTCCAGAATCCTGTAGCCAATGTGATGCTGAGAGTAGAGACAGCTGTTTTGGTCAGTCAAACTCGTATACCTACTTCCTCCTGATTTATACAAGTTTTTGCAAGTTCTGGTTCATGTTCTGAAGGGGCAGAGGCTTGAGTTGCCTAAAATCGTTGTTCCAATCTTCCACTTGCTGCTACCCGTGAAGACACAGCCAGATGGTCTCTGAGAACCCTGCTCATCCTTCAGGCTGCTGATGGTGGAGCCATCTCCATGGTCAGTAATTCTGCTTTTGAATCTGAATCACACAGATGCAGGCCCAGGGGACCATCTTAAGTACCCAAACAATGCATTTTATGGGTCAAATGACAAGCGGAAACTGCATTATTTTTGAGTCCAGCAAAGCCTTGGAGCCTGGGAGCAGTTTAGCATAAGTCCCTGGCTGCCTCTTCCGCCCCTTCTCCCAGCTGCCTTCTCCTCCCCCAAGCCTCTCTAAAGTGCTCCAGCCAAGTGGAGTTTGAAGAGAGTAGGGTCTGTGCAGCCTGACAACATGATGGGATGCAGGACCTCTCCTTCCGCACTGGCCGGGGCTGGCTGGGTGCGGCTGGCCATCGCCGACACTTGGCTCTCCTTTTACGATTGTGTTTATACAGCAAACATACTTCGGATAAAGAAGGACTCTCCAGTGGCTGCCGGCCATGCCACCTTGTGGTTGCAGAAGCAAAGCAGGGCTGGGCCTGATCTCTGGGTGCTACAGAGGCCTCCCCAGGGGACCAGGGTGCTTTGAGACAAAGGGGCCTGTGACTCATGTCTTGGCATCCCCTCTTCTGAGTCACCTGCCGCCATGAGAAGATGATGGGTCTTCAAGTCTCCTAGGGAAGGTAGAAAGCTGAGTCACAAAGTCAGAGACCCAGTAAACGTTTGTACCTGTAACATCCATTTTCTTCCACCGAGAGGAATACCCTAATAGCTACCAGCCCCCTGACAACATAATAAGTGCTCCCCAGACTTTAGCTGTAATCATCATTATCAAGGTACTGTTGGGTATCATCTCGGTGCTTTGCATGTTTTTTCCAATCCTTTCACCAGCCTAGCAGGAAAGGCACCATTATCTCCGTTTTAGAGATTCGGCACAGAGAAGCTAAGTAACTTGCCCAAGGTAGCAGAGCTAGGCGGTGTTAGAAGCAGTCTAACTCCTAAGTCTAAGCTTGTCCTAAGAAAACCCATAGCCTCCTAATACTTCTTCCCTGTCCTCTTTTTTCTCTGTCTCGATGGGCTGCACAGGGACTGACCACAAGCAGCGCTAAATCCTCAGGGTCCACGAGGCCCTCGGCCTCTCCTTGGGGAGAAGCTGCCTCCTTGTTTCTGCTTCCCTTCAGCTTGTGCACTTGCTTCTGGAGCTCTTTAAAGAACCCCTACCAGGTTTCTGAGCAGCAGAGCTGTGAAGAGCAGTGGTCTGCTGGCCAAATGTCTTTTCCAATGCTCCTCATGGGACTGTTGAAAATACCTCTCAGTCAGGGCGGGGTTGGCTTGGGCCTCAGAGTGTTGCCTCCCAGGAGAGGCCTTCCCACTGAGCTGACTGCTTCTCCATGTCCTTCCCACCTACACTGGACGGCGAGACCCAGATGACTCAGGGAGACTTGGTAGGCCAAGCTCCAGTAGCTGTGGGAGCCAGTGAAAATGGCCAGGGAGGGAGGGGGCAGAGGTCACACAATCGGGCCCTAAGGAGTGGGTCTGAGAAGTGAGGCAGCATGGAGGGATCGGACCCACCCACATAGTCTAGCTAGGACCCCGGAAGCCACGGGCCCTACAGCCACTGGGGTTCCAGGTTAGTGGTCCTCTAAGAAGCAGAGAATGAGGGAGCAGCCTGTGACTCCAAGATCAGTGGGCAGAAGGAGACGCCCCTTACCCTTCAATACCAACATTGTCTCTTTCATGGGACGGGCTTCAGTTTGGCCAAAGCTGTGTGTGTCTGTGTCGGTGTCTTATATGTCTGTGTGTGTGTCTGTGTGAAGGCCATTATATGCCCAGAGCTCAAACCTTCTATGCCTGAAGTATGGCTAGGAATTCTCCAAGGGAGAACCTGTGGCATTGTTTGGTGGGAGCTAGCCAGGGCAACCCGTAGATCCATAGTGGAATAAAAGCATGACTGTGTGAATGAATCAGTGAATGACTCAATGAACAGATGAGATGGGAGATCCGTGCTGGGCTGTTCTGCTCTTCCCTCTCCTTTATCTCTGTATACAAATTCCACAAGCTACACAGAAGTCCTCTCTCCTACTTCCTGAATGAGCAAAATTTGGATCAACCTATCAACAACCCTCAGATACAGCATCCAGGGTCATTACCAAGGTGGATACCATCTCCATGGCCTATTCCAGGCAGTCTATAGTGAGCACTCTGCTGGAATCAGGAGACCCACTCTTTTTTTTTTTTTTTTTTTTTTTTTTTTTTT
>NW_006792454.1:3854147-3872440 GCF_000442215.2 Lipotes vexillifer
ACATCTTTATTGGAGTATAATTGCTTTACAATAGTGTGTTAGTTTCTGCTCTATAACAAAGTGAATCAGTTATACATATACATATGTTCCCATATCTCTTCCCTCTTGCGTCTCCCTCCCTCCCACCCTCCCTATCCCACCCCTCCAGGTGGTCACAGAGCACCGAGCTGATCTCCCTGTGCTATGCGGCTGCTTCCCACTAGCTAGCTACCTTACGTTTGGTAGTGTACACATGTCCATGCCTCTCTCTCACTTTGTCACAGCTCACCCTTCCCCCCTCCCCGTATCCTCAAGTCCATTCTCCAGTAGGAGGAGACCCACTCTTGAGCTCCAGTTTGGTTTCCAGTTAACTGTGTGGCCTTAAGTAGGACTCCTGCTTTCTCCAGGCATTAGCTGCTGCCTCTGTCAAAGGAGGGTGTGGCCTAGGTGGTCTACTGGAGCCCATCAAAATATGGTTCTCTGCAAGTGGCCTTTGAAGGTGCCAAAGCCATCACAATCACACCCTTGGCCTTTGGTGCAGGAACCACAGTCACCGAAAGCCACAGACTCTTTTGAGGCTTCAGCTGAATTATCAAGTATCTGAAGCTTGAACCTTGTCTTCCAGCTCATGGAAAAGAGGCGATGAGGGAGCCCAGCAGAGTGGCTTCAAGCCAGCAGAGAGATCTGTCCTTGGAGCGGTAACCAGAGAGCAAGGGAAGAGATGGAGAGGGCCCAGGCTGGAGGGCAGTTACAGGGCGGGGCTCCTCTCATAAAGGCGAGGAGAGCCCCAAGCAGGCGGGGCCACTGAGGAAGGGCAGGCAGGGGGGAAATGGGGCTCCTCTGGGCTCAGGGGCAGAGAGCAACAGGCTTTTCAGTGCTGCGACGTCTGCCCTCTCCTACTCTGCTCCTTCCAGTGCCACCCCAGGGACGAGGGGTGGAGAAGGGTGAGCTGGGGGTCTCCGTCCTGTGTCAGTGGCTCCATACTGAGCTGATGATTCAGATGATTTAGTGATGATAAAAGAGTCAGAGAGACTCTGGAGCAAAAGCACAGCTTACCAAAAAGCCTCGCCGGGAGTTTGGGTCAGTTAGGGAACAGCGTCTAAAAGTAGAAAGGCCACGAGAAACCATCTGCAGGCTGGGCTTCGGGGATGGGCGGTGAGAGGCCGGCGTCCACGGGCGCAGCTGCCAAGGAGCCTGAATCACAAATCATCTCCCTGGTGAGGGCTGAGGAGCTGTGAGGAGGGCAGGAGAGGCAGGCCTACATGGGCTGGGGGCTGAAGGGCCCAGCCTTTTGCCCCCCAGAACAGCAGGTGTCCAGCCGATGACTCTCCCAGAGTGGGTGCTACCTAAATTATATGCTTCAGGGCTGATGAGCAGATCTTCTGTTCTCCCTAATCCCCAGCCCCTTAGTAACCCTCCTACAGGCACCTGGAATTCTGTCCAGATGTGGAAAGCTTTATCACTTAGGGAATTAGTCATAATAAGAGAAAACTCTTATTGAGCACATACTGTGCCAGGAACTGTGCTCAGTACTTTGTACATACTGTGTTAATCAGGGTTCTCCAGAGAAACAGAACCAATAGGAGATCTATCCAGGCATGCATCCATGCATCTGCCCATCCACTCATCCACCCATCCATCTAAAGATAAAGGGAGAGAGAGATTTATTTTAAGGAACAGGCTCACATGATTGCAGTGTCTGCAAGTCAGAAATCTGCAGGGCAGGTTGGCAGGCTGGAGACCCAAGGAAGAGTTGATGTCGCAGTCTCTAGCCCAGTGACACTCTGGAGGCACAATTCTTTCCTCTTCCGGGGACCTCAGTCTTTTCTTGTAAGGCCTTCAGCTGATTGGATGAGACCCAATCACATTCTGGAGGGTAATCTGCTTGACTCAAGACCTACTAATTTAAATGTTAATCACATCTAAAAAATACCTTCAGAGCAACAGGTAGATTGGTGCTTGACCAAGCCACCGGGCGTTATAGCCTAGCCAAGTTGCCACATAAAATGAACCATCACCCTCACAACTCTGGAAGCAGCCACTAGTGTAATCCTCACTTATAGGCCTAAATGATATTAAAGGAAGTTAAGAAGTTGCCAGAGGGCTTCCCTGGTGGCGCAGTGGTTGAGAATCTGCCTGCTAATGCAGGGGACACGGGTTCGAGCCCTGGTCCGGGAAGATCCCACATGCCACGGAGCAACTAGGCCCGTGAGCCACAACTAGTGAGCCTGCGCGTCTGGAGCCTGTGCTCCGCAACAAGAGAGGTCGCGATAGTGAGAGGCCCGCGCACCGCGATGAAGAGCGGCCCGCGCTCGCCGCAACTAGAGAAGGCCCTCGCACAGAAACGGAGACCCAACACAGCCAAAAAATAAAATTAATTAATTAATTTTTTTTTTTTAAAAAAAGAAGAAGTTGCCAGAAATAACACAACTAGCAGGTGACAGAGCCAGGCCTCTTCTTTGGGATCGTTTGATTCTGGAGACCACCCTCAGCCATTGCACTGCACTGCCTCTCTGCTTTCATTCCCAGAGACCTATTTAAAACCACATGTGCTTGGGAAGGGTATCTTGTTAAATAATGATCAGTGACTCTCTTGCTAATTCCACCTTTCAAGTATTTGGGATTATCTATGATGAGCCGGACATGCTAGTGAATCAGTCTGGTCGATCATCTTTTACCCACAGGGTCAGCAGTTTTCAACCTTTCCCATCAGGAGCACCGACACCTGACTGGCATTAATGGGGACGCCCAGCGCTGGGGGCAATGCCTGCACATTTGTGGTTTCTCTTCTCTTTTATATTACACTCCATAAGCACATTCATTCTCAGATTGTTGCCTCTCTGAGACCCTTCCCAGAAGTTCACTTACTTATGGATTCCCAAAAGGCTTCCGGTTAGATTGGGGGCTTCTACTTTCCTAAACCAATCACAGTGGTTGTCTGAGTGGCTGGGTTCCCAGGGGTTGGAAGCTGGGGTGCCCGTCAACATCCAGGGGCCCAGGCCATCTACCTCCTGCCTTCCCTGCTGGGGGTTAAGGCCCCATTACTCTCCTGCCTGTGCTTGGAAAACCAGGCATCCTTCTAACTCTTAGTCAAGGTAAGGAGAGAAAAGAAGAAATTTAAAGTCCCGTGAAGAGCTTGAGAAGTGATGAGTTTGAATTGGAAAGCAAAATTTCTTTTCCAGCTCCAGGCCCTCTAGAGAAGGATGCAGAACCCAAGAAAATGAGGCAAGAAAGAACTCGTCCGCTCTGTGCTCTGTCTGCCAGCCACCCCCTTAGGCGGCTCTTTCTCCCGTTGGTCTCTGGGCCTCTTCCCCCTTGGCCTCCACCTTCTGTGTTGAGCTGGACGAAGAGGGTCAGCGAAATGGCCACTCTAACTCCTCTCAGCTGATGTCCCCCAGCCCATACATAAGCACAAGACAAATGGCTCTGGCCGCTACAAATCATGATCCTGACAAGTTGCTCACCCAAAGTCAAGTATGCACAACTGTTGAGACTCCCACACTCTCTTTGTTGTGGAGGAATTTGCCTAATAAATTTCCTTTCCATTGTGTGAGGGGGGAAAGGAAAGAGAGAAGCCGGCCAGCTTGGACAGGAAGCCCCACATGCTGACGGTGCTGTGTTTACCGCTTTGTTGGGTCTCTCCTGTTCTGTACCAGCCACTGGCCCTTATTCAGCATCTACTCCCTGGTAGTGCCACGGACTGGTTGATGGAAGAGGAGAAAGGCAGACAGATGTTGCTGCTCAGGTTTCAGAGTTTTAGGAGCCACTGGCTCCCTGAGATTCTCATACCACAGGTGTTTCTCACCTTGAGCCAAGATGGTCAAGTTACGACGGGAGACAGAACCTCATTATGGGCAGAGACGTGAAATCCGAGGTGGTGGCGTGTGGGCCTCTCGAAGTTGCTGCTTAGGTATAAGTCAATTGATTGGTCTCATCTTCTGCATAGAAACCTGAGTTTCCTTTCCATTTTCTTTATCAGAGAACTTATTGGATAGCATTTTATCCCAATAATGTTGTCTCCAGGAGGATCCCTCTCATCATGAGATCTGCTCTCCTGAGAGCACTGGTTGAGGGCAAGACAAACATCGAACCATTAGAGGGTTCCCCTGGTGGCCAGCTGTCTCTCTCTCTCTTTTTTTTTTTTAAGATTTATTTATTTTATTTTTTTGGCTGTGTTGGATCTTCATTGCTGTGTGCGGGCTTTCTCTAGTTGTGGTGAGCGGGGGCTACTCTTCGTTGCGGTACGTGGGCTTCTCATTGCAGTGGCTTCTCTTGTTGCAGAGCACGGGCTATAGGTGCGCAGGCTTCAGTAGTCGTGGCACGCAGGCTCAGTAGTTGTGGCTCGCGGGCTCTAGAGCATAGGTTCAGTAGTTGTGGTGCACGGGCTTAGTTGCTCCGTGGCACGTGGGATCTTCCTGGACCAGGGATCGAACCTGTGTCCCCTGCACTGGCAGGTGGATTCTTAATCACTGGGCCACCAGGGAAGTCCCCAGCTGTCTCTTATTGCAGTGAGCTGGTTAGAGCACAAAAAGAGTATCTTGCCCTGTGAGGACCTACCACAGAAGGTAGTCACATGTACTCTCTCCACTTGGATCAGAGGAAAATGCAAAAGAAGAAGAAAATGTCTTTCAAAACAATTATTTGCTAAAGAAAATGGTGCGAGCAGAAAGGTTGACACATGAGCCAGTGCCACCAAATTTTCCAGCCCTGCAACACATGGGTTACACTGGAGGATAGCAGGAAGCTCATACTTCCACTGATATTTGGAAAAGAAGGCTATTCTCTATCTAGTGGATATCAATTGCATATTTTTTAGGTCTCTCCCTTCTCCCCTCCCTCCGTCTCTCCCTCCCTCCCTCCCTCCCTTTCTTCCTTTCTTCCTTCCTCTTTCATTTCCTTGATGAAAATAGAACAGTATTGCAATGAAATAGAACAATGCAGAAAATAGAACAAATAGAAAATAGAACAATGCAATGAAATAAATAAGAGTAAGCAAAACCACCTAGAGTAAGTCTGGAATTTATGCTTGAATCATCGTGTTATAGGAGTAGGTCACTGGTCTTGGAATATGTTGATTTGGATTATCTTTGTGTGTGCTTCTGAGAAACAGAATTTTAAAGCTAAATGCATCACATATAAACCATCTAGTCCAATTCCCTTTTCTTCTAACAAATGAGGAAACCAAGGCCAGAGAAGTTAAGATTCTTGAAATTTATCACACAGATGAGACAATTCCTAAATTCTGAGTTTGGAGAGATAGAGCCAGTCGCAACTTCAGACTGAGGAAGAGGGCTTCTTTTTCCTGGTGGAGCATGAAAACCTTTCAGGGGCCACTACCAGCTCCATGAACTCATCTCCTTTTATGGGCTGCTACCTTTTCTCTTCACCTTTCCATCTCTCTGACTCCAGTCTCGTTCTGTAAAAACAAAGGATCTGGAGGTCTTTTGTCTTTTGCAAATGTCTCCAAGGGCATGCCTACGTTAGGGAAACTATCTTGTGAGGTTCTTTTTTTTTTTTTTTTTTTTTTTTGCTGTACATGGCCCCCTCACTGTTGTGGCCTCTCCCGTTGCGGAGACAGGCTCCGGACGCACAGGCTCAGCGGCCATGGCTCATGGGCCCAGCCGCTCCACGGCATGTGGGATCTTCCCGGACCGGGGCACGAACCCGTGTCCCCTGCATCGGCAGGCGGACTCTCAACCACTGTGCCACCAGGGAAGCCCTCTTGTGAGGTTCTTAAGTGGCAGAAGAAAACTTGGAGAGCCTCTGACATACTTTATCCTTCCTTTGAAAATGTCTTGATGCCAACTCAAACTGGTAAGGAGCCAGACATCAGAGAAGGCTCACCCTTGGTTAATACCCCAAACCAGAGATGCTCTAAATGTGGGTGTTATTCTGTGTCATCATTTTTCAGAGCTGAGAATTATTAGATAGAGCATTTAGGGTAGATAGGCTAAAAGGGTGGCATAGATTCTACTTTTATCCCTCCCCCTTCTCCTGGGAGTCCAGAAATTTCCCCTGTGCTCTCAAATCCATATGGAATGATCTTTGGTATCCTGGTTCTATGATTTTATTGCAATGTTCCCATAGTGAGATTCTGAGAGAAAAGGGTGGTCACACAAAGGCAGGAATTCATTGAAAATCAAACAAGCAGGACTCTGGTGATCATCCCGCCTTGAAATGGAAGTCCAATTGTAATCTTAATCACAATAATGGAACTCAATATAACCAGATTTAAGCAGCTCTTGTAACCTGCATTCTCTTTTTGGCCCTGCAGTAGCAGAAATTTTTTCTAAAACTTAAATCCGATCATGTCATTCTCTTGCTCAAAATCTTCCAGTAGCTGTCCTTCATTTTCAGAATAAAATTCAAAGTTCTCAACATGGCATAAAAGGCCCTACATGATCTGGCCCTTGCAACCTCCGTGGCTTCACTTCCTACCATTCTCTGTCCTTCACTCTGTTCTAACCACATGGGCACATTTGTTTCTCTAATACACAAAACAGGGCCTGCCTCAGGACCTTTGAACTTGTTTTATCATCCTAGAATGTTTTCTGGGCAAATCGCTGTATATCTAACTCATGATTCATTCATATTTCTGTTCAGAGAACCTTGACCACCCTGTAATACCCCATCCATCATTTTCCATTATCTCATCTTTTCTGTATAAAACTAATATTTTCGTTACTTATTTCCAGTCTCCTTCATACACATGTAGATATCATGAGGCTAGTAACTTTTTCTGTATTCCTAGACTTGTGCCTAGCACATAGTAGGTATTCAATAAATATTTGTAGAAGAATGGAATGAATGCCTTGTATTTAGTGTTCTCATATCTTTATATTGCTCTCTATATTTTTGTTACAAGCACACACACGTACGTCACACACCACACATCAAACATACACAAAGCACAAAACGCTTAGGCATGAGGTCATTTCAAATTCATTAAGCGTTAATGAATATCCAGGTGCAGGGATAAGAGGAACGTCCTAGAAAAAGGAACAAAAATGGTCTTCTCTCTCCAGCAAAACCCCTTTCCATTGACTCAACTAAATCTGTTTTACTTATTGCAATTATGACATAAAATTTACATGAGAAATTTGTTTACACTCAAATAATGTTCTGAAATTTCACTTGGTTCTTAAGCTTGTCACTCCTTTATATTTTTCCTTTTTATATCATCCTGTCTTTGGGATTATAATTACTCTTTTACACTGAGTTGCAATTTTAGAATTCTTTATGAGGAATAATCCCAGTGCTGAGGTCACACAATTAATTCTTCAAAATAAGATTAAGAAACCCTGCATTCTGGATGGAAGGCCCTGTCTGGTGATTAGTTTGCCTGGAAGAGCTTGTTACAAGCCAAATAGAAGGAGCTGTCATCCTGTTGATGGTTTCCAGGGACAGAGGCTCCAGGACCTGCAGTAATTTCATTTGTCATCATTGCAAAACCAGAGAGTCACGTGAACTGCCAAAGCCTGCAGCAGAGGAAGTTCACTTGCCAACTGTCCTTAGGAACTGGAACACAAGGTAGACAAGGCAACTGCTGGGAATGAATTATTTCTAGCGGTTATATTATCATTGTCATGAAAAATAGAGGCAGCAAGTTTGGATCTACTTGTAATAATTTTCCAACTCTAGGCAAAAACTTTTAGTGATGAAGATATCTCTAGAAAGCATGATATTAGCCCCTTTCCTTGTCATTGTGAAAACAGGCTCTGAGAAAGCTTTGATCAGCAGCAACTCTGGACAGGAGGAAAGAAATAAGAGTCAACCTACCAGCGTGCTGTGTGAAAGGGGGAAATGTACCTGGTTGGAGAGTCATCAATATCCCAAGGGTATAAAGGTACAGGTGAAACTGAGTCAGGCAGCAGAGTTAGTGAATGGTAGAGAGAATCATGACCCCAGTGATAAGCAGGGCTGCACTCTTATTCTGGTCAGTCTATCTGTTGATTCATGGAAATGTCTCAGCTGATAGTTGGGGATAAAAGGATAGGACTCAGGTGCCCAGGAAAGGGATGAGCAAGAGCTGAAAACCCACAAAGACCTTTCATAGCCAGGGCAAGCTGAGTTACGTTGTGGGGAAAAATAATCCCTAAGCTCAGTGACTTAAGACCATGAAGGGTTGTTTCTTGCTCGTACTGTTAGTGTTATTTCACATCAGCAAGAGGCTTAGCTGGTCATAGTCATTCAGGGGCCAGGGCTGGTGGAGCATTCACCATCTCAAATGTTGCCAGTCACCCTGCCGGAGAGAAAAGAGGGCTCTGGGGGGTCTTGCGCTGGTGATGAAATGCTCTATCACCGAAGTGACCCACAGACATTCTGCTTACAGCTCACTGGCCAGAACTAGTTTCACAGCACCTACACAGGGGAAAGTACAATCCTGCTGATTGCGTAGGTTGAGGGCTGAAAACTGGAAACAATTGGTGAATAACATTAATGACTCATGCAACCTCTTCCAGGTCCTGTGGGGTGCTCAGGAAATAATGAGCAGAGGGTTGTCTCAGTCAGGGCTGGAGATCCAGGGGAGTTTGGGAGAATGAGGGCGACAATACGGAGAATGGGGAATGGAGGGGCCAAGGAAGAAGCCCAGGATTTGAGACTGAGCCTGAAAAGTGGAGGTGGGAAGCCCGAGGTTGCAGAGAGGCGTGCTGCATCTCAGTAGCCATGCCTACCCCAGGGCTGTCCCTGGGGACTGGGTCTGGATGATGGACAACTCAGTTCCAGATCCATCTTCTCACACTGCGGGGGATTGAGGCTACAGCATATTCTTTCCTGCAATCCTGACTGGTTGCAGGTCCAACAGGACTTGCAGGAGGAGCCCACCAGAAGATGTACCTGGGAGGAAATAGGGATGGGAAGAGCTGGGGAAGGGAGGCAGGGGCTGACATCTGGCTCTTATCTCCCTCCAGCTTAGAGAAATGCCTTTATTTTATTTTCAGGGACTGTCATTCTGAGTCCTAACACCCGTGGGAATAGGTACAAGGAAGAATTTCTTGAAGGTCTTGAAATTCCCAAATGAGTTCTGAAGGGAGGGAGAAGGCTTTTGTTTGCTTAAGACTCTACAGCAATGTTTTGCAGTATGTAGTTCAAGGCCACCTGCATCTGAATCACAGGGGAGCTTATCAAACACGCGGTTCCCTGGGCTTCTCCCCAGACTCAGTGAATCACAACTTCTGGGGCTGGAGCCCAGAAAGTTGTGTTTTTGAAAAGTTCCCTGATGCAAATTAAAGTTGGAAAAGCATTGCTTTAAAAAAGAAATCAAATTGCCATTGGAGTGGCACAGGTTGGTCCTGCCTAGAAACAGAAAAGGAAACCTCTCTAGTCCATTGGTCGTATATTCCAGGGCAGCAGTTTAAAGATTCCAATGGATTTCACTAATCAGTCCTGTTTTCTGGTTCATAACTATATGCTGGCTTCAAGCTCTAAAACGATTTCAACTTTCCCCAGCGTTTGTTGGAGTCTGAGCTCCCAGTTGCTGCGATGGGAAAGACAGGTGGCTGGGTCTATGGGGTAGGGGGTCTGCTTTCTGCAGGAGACAATTACATGCTCTGAATAGGAAAACCATGGCTTGTCCTAGGCAACAGAGGGGCACTCTTGTCAGCATTTTGAAAAGCTGGCGCCATGCTTGCAAGGGGCTGACGGGAGCCACTGATGGGTCTGGCTGCAAAACAATTGCTTATGAGGAGGATCAATGTCAACTTTGAAGTGAACCATGCTCGAATTAGCACCATCGTGGTAACAAGCAGAATGAGTGGGGCTGAAATGACATACTTAGTCAGGAAAGAGGCCTGTGTTTAAGGGAAGGGCTCTTTCAAAGGACACAATGCACGAGACTTGGATGAGAAGCTTCTGGCTCCTTGTTTGTCTGGCTTTAAAAAGCCTCAGGAAAGTTCAGACTTAGTTGAGTGGCTCATTCCCTGAACTGAGTTACCTGTGTAGCTTTCATATTTGCATGGCGGATGGATCCTGCCCTTTCAGGATTGTGGTGTGTTTTCCATCATTCATGCCCTGCCTGTCCTTTGGAGTCCTGGAGCTTCTGTTTGCTCCGGAGTTTGCAAAGGTGGGATTCCATGCCTTCCCCACTGACTGAGGTGTCTCTACACAACTCCATGGAGAAAATGAGCCATGGTTGCTGCACCTGAGGAGCTTGGGTCCATTGTCCCCTCCTCCTTGGGGATTGTCTCCCTCAAATGTATTTGCAGAGAGTGATGGTGGTTTTTTTTTGGAGGTGATGGTGGAGGGAGAGGAATAAGGGGTGGTGTCACCCTCTTCCCAACAACCTCTGCTCTCCTTCCTGCCCCCGTGGCTTTTTGCTCTGCAATGAGGCCGCACTCACAAACGCCTCTAAACTCCTGGATTTTTTCATGGGAGGTCATGCCCTTCTCTTCAGAGTCTCCCATGCAAAGCTGGTCATGGCCAAACTAGGTTCTTGGACCAGGTCTCTTCCTCACTAGCTCCAGGTGGGAGGTGGGAAATGGAGCAGGAAGTAAGGTGTTCTGTCAACTACACCTTCATAAGCCTTTACTTTCTTAACTTCCCCATGTATAAAATCTGGGAATAATACCTCCCCTTAAGGATAAAATACAATCTCTAAAAAGCCTAGTCCAATATCTGGCAAAAAGTCAGCATGTGATACGTACTTCTTGCCTTTTATTGGACTATTTTGATTAATATTACAAATTATATTATTATGATAATGACTTCCTATTTGGGAGCAGCATTGATTCAGGCTCCTACATCAGTCACATTACAGATGTCACAAAAAGCAGGATTTTTTTTTTTTTAAGAAGATGTTGCGGGTAGGAGTTTATTAATTAATTTATTTTTGCTGTGTTGCGTCTTCGTTGCTGTGCGAGGGCTTTCTCTAGTTGTGGCAAGCGGGGGCCACTCTTCATCGCGGTGCGCGGGCCTCTCACTATCGCGGCCTCTCTTGTTGTGTAGCACAGGCTCCAGACGTGCAGGCTCAGTCGTTGAAGCTCACGGGCCTGGTTGCTCCATGCCATGTGGGATCCTCCCAGACCAGGGCTCGAACCCGTGTCCCCTGCATTAGCAGGCAGACTCTCAACCACTGCACCACCAGGGAAGCCCAAAAAAGCAGGCTTTTTATTCTGTCTGTGACATAGAAAACAAACAGCTCTACTTGTCTTAATTTAGGGGTGAAGTGTTTTTGCCTCTTTTTGCTTAAAAGCATTCTTTAACAGAGCCCAAAGTGCAGTTGGAATACCTTGTTCAGTTTGTAATTGAAATCAAGAGCCCATTATTAGCTTTCTGGACTTGTAGAGACTACCCTCCTTCACCGGGTTTTCTCCATCTGGAAGTTGGGGACAGTGTTCATTTTCCTGATGGTCATTTGTCAGCTGCGTTGTAAAGATGAATAAAAGAAAATCCTTCAGACACTTTCAATTCCTAAAAAAAAAAAAAAAAAAAAAAAAATTTGCCATAGCAACCCAAAGCATTAGTTGAGGTTTCAGTTCATTGTTGGAAAATCAAAAACTAGTTCTTGTGTGTGGGGAAAAAAGAGAGACATCGTGTTAAACTCACTCATTCAGGTAACACTTGGCCACTTATATACAGATCAGGAAGCACTTCTGGAAGGTTATGGAGTGCATGCGTTAAGAGTAACTTGCAGCAGAGAAAAAGCTTAGCACAGCTCCTCGCAGCTCAGCCATCTGGCCGCCCTACTCCCCACCACCCTTCTATCGCTCACCTGGTGGAGCGCCTGCCCAGGGATGGGGGGTGGGCAGGTTTGCAGCTCCAAGGCCAGGCTGGTCAGCAGCAGCAAGCACAGCAATCCAGCCACGAGACAGGAGAGCCCATTAATTGGCTAATTTTGCTTATAATGTTTGGTCATTGCTTGGCAGGCCTGCTGTCTCTTGGGTGGTATTGGGCTCATTCGGAGAACCGGCCTGGCTCGGAATAGTGTTTTGAATGGCTTGATGGCATCTTCTAATGGCGCCCATCTCAGAATGCCTGTCTTTCCCTTTGCCCCACTCCCTAGTCTAGATCAGGTCTTCTGGCCCTAGAACATCTGGCAAAGCCTGGTTTGAAGGTGAATCTCAGTCAGTCTGTCAAAGTTTCTGCTCCTTCCTAACCGAAGATTCTCTCGTTTGGGGTGAAGGAGAATGGCTGCGAGCTGTAAGATGCCTTGCGAATCCCTTCAGAATAGACCCTTTAATCCAATATATCACTATCCCAGGGAAGTCTCAGGTTTCTAAAGTCATCCTAGATCTCCGGCAGCAAAGGAAATGAAGTCCCCAAATGTTTACTACCATCAGGACTTGAGGATTTTTCTCCTGAGTTTTGTGTGTGTGTCTGTGTTCCTAATGCATTTTTGGTTCATTGTGAAATTTCCTAAGAAATGGCTGAACGAGGATGAGCCCATCACTCCGTCCTTTATTTGATGTTTTACTTCAATGCTGGTTACCCCTAGACATTTTTCTGTTTCTTTAGGATTTTGTCTTTCAAATTTCTTACTGGCATTGGAGACATGTTCTTCTCAACACAACTTCATCCCCAAACTCGACCCTTAAATTCTTCCTCCTTGAAGCTTAGAGAGAGACCAAGTCCCCTATTATCAACTTCAAAGTCCTTAAGGACTCCATAGCCCTATTCTCTTTCCCCTTCTTATTCTCCTGAAAAAAGGGCACCACCACTTTCTCTTTCTGGTCCTGTGCCGGAAATGCCGTTTTATTCCTTACCTTGTGCCCAGCTTCTGCTTTTACTTGTCAAAGGTTTTCTGAAACCCCACTTCCTTCCCAGTGACCATTCTGCCCATTGAAGGGATGCTGGTGATTTACCTCAACACACAGTGCACGCGTGTCTTTTCATCTTTTCATCCTTCCAGCTCCCTCAGCTTTTGCATAATGAAAATCCCTTAATTTTCCTGCTTGCCAAATGCCTGCCCCTCAGAGTGTGTGACTTCCCAGCATCCTGGGGTTTTCACTGTGCCCGAGTCCTCACTGTCAGATGTTGTCTTTACCTAACGTCGCTCCCTGGCTCCTGTGGCTCCAGGTGCTTGGGGTAATTTAATTTTCTTGCACAGTGATGAGGAGATTTGGTTTACAAATGGCAAAATGAGATGCAGATAGATTCCTCAGAACAAATGAGTGACTTGATTAGACGTGCAGTTAATCTTCCAGTGCATGAGTCATTTGGCCACATTCCCTAGAGCTCCGGGTTTCTTTTCGAGCCCACTGTGTGTGCAGAAGAGAGGAGCCAGTTTTTTAAGTCTCTGTTCTGCTCCATTTCCCCTACCAGTTGGAGGACATTTTATAAATGCTATCTGATGAAAATGAAAACCTCACATTTCAAAGAGCAACAACATTTGAGCCTTTATCTAATTTTTAAACTTCTAATAAGCTCTCAGAATGTGACTTGTTTTTCTGAGGGACATAATTTAGTTAACAGTCTGTTACGGTTCTTCTCAAGGGTAAGATAGTTTCATTGAAACCCAATTCCTTTTGAAGTTATCCTTTTTAGTGAAATTGTAACTCTGGAGCTGGGGTGTGTGTGTGTGTGTGTGTGTGTGTGTGTGTGGTGATGTGTTTGTGCTATAAGGTGTCTGTGTGTGATGTGTATATGTATTGCGATGTGTTTGTGCTGTGGAGGGTGTGTGTGTGATATTGTATATGTGTGATGTGTTTGTGCTGCATGTATACGTATATGACGTGTGTATGTATGTATGTATGTATGCTGTGGTTGTGCTATGTATGTAAATGTGATACGTGTGTACATGTGATGTGCTTAGTGCTGTGTGTGTTTGTGTGTACGTGTGATATGTTTGTGCTATATGCGTGTGTGTGTTGCAGGATTCTGGTGAGAAGAGCACAGCTCCAAGCATCTTGGAGGGAATGTTTGTAACTGAATTTGAAGTTAAGAGCTCTTCCCGGAGCTCAAGTTTCACTGAAAACCCAAAGCATGGGCCAAATTCAGCAAAAGCCTGATTTGTGGTTGTGACCCTTGAGGACTGGGTAAATTTGATAGTTCATCAGGATTGGTTTCTGGGGGACCCCGGGTCAGTTTGTGGGAGAGAGTCTGTGTCCAATTATGACTTGATGGGCGAGGAGGGTTTACTTGTGATCTGAAGAACAATTTAGGGTTCCTCTCAAGGGAAGCCACACAGGCCTGCACACACACAGACAGACAAACATTGTACCTGGGTTTTATAAGATTTGCATGTGAGGGGCTGTTCCAACTACATTTCACTTAGATATTTTCAGGCTTAAAGAACTGTACTTAAAAATAAAAGGGGACATTTTCTATGGTAAGAAATTCAGAAACTGGAAACAAAGGAGAGAGTGTGCTGCACCCCGCCATGGGCTACGGCAGCCCCTGTTTTCCTCCTCTAACTAGACCCCTCCGGGAGGAAGGGTGCTAATCACTAGTGCTAACTTCGGAACTCCAACTTTAAGGAGACATTTCTGACATATAAATAATTTGCAAACATCGGATCTGGAAAAGCTTGGTATGCCTTCCCAATTATCGAGCACAGACTAACACTCATGCCTGCTTTGCTCCCAAGGTTCTTTTTACAGAAAACGATTATATCTGCCTGTGTGTCTTGTCACCAGTCAAATCATGGGTTGGTGTTAAAGCAAGACAAATGTATTCCTTACATGAGGAAAAAGCATAGGTGAGTTATTTTGAAAATTTGATTGTGAGGTATGCCTGGAGAGAGAGAGAGAGAATATGAAAGAAAGAGTTGAATATCCATCCATGTCCTGTAAACACCAGCTTACTGAACTAAGCTTCTCATGTGTGCTGATAAATAATGGTCGACAAGAATTAGGCAATTGCTACTTTTTTGAAAGACCGTGAAAAGTAACACAAAAACCAAACCAAAGCAAACAAAAAAAAGCCAGTAGGGGAAGGGAATGTAAAATCGTTGCCAGGTAGTAGTTGGATAAGGAATACGAAGGGCAGCATCTTTCTCCCTCGTGCCCATCCATGTTTCTCTGTTTTGACTCTGACCTCAGTTCTCCACATCTAGTGTGATAGATGGCAAGAAGGCTGAATTCTTCAGTGTGGTTGGTGTCTTACAGGAAGTTTCGGTTCCATGGTAGAAGTTTAGAAGAGCTTTTTTTCTATACTAGAGGGAAGATAAGGGGAAAAAAAGTGTCTGTGTCTGTGCATCTGCTCAGGCAGAATTTGTATTTAAAAACAAAAATCCTGTGTGTCTGGAAATAATTGAGACCCCACATAATATACAAATCAATGAGGCAAAACGCATAAACCATCTTGATGGCAACTGAGAAACAGATTAACATAACATAAAATAATATAATTTGGTGACACGTTGGCTTCTGCCTTCTTCGTAGGTCATGAAAACACATGTTTGTGTAGTCTGGTTTCCAGGACATTCCCTTTAAAGTATCTTCAAAAACATTATCTTATCTCTGGCTCACTCCCCGCTTAACCTTGGTCCAATGTCTGAGAGAAGGATGAGGATGCTCCCAAGATTCAGAAAGCAGTATATTAACCATGCAGTGCTCAGAACTGCTCATCGAACAGAGACACCGGCGTGTGCATATCCTGTGGTACACAGCAGAAAGGCTGGACCGAGGGCCTTTATGTTGTCTGATAATGCAGCTCTTTGAAACACTGCTGGCAGACTTTCTTCACATCATGTCACACAAGACAAGAAACGGGACAGGCCCTCTCTGCTTCTTGATTCATCGGCGTGCCATACAATACAACAAACCAGCTTTTTCAAGGCCCTCTGAATGAAGGCCTGTGCCTGCAAGGGAAATTTAATTGGATTTCTTTATGGGTTGCAACAATCCAATGAAAAATTATGTAAGAATGGCGTGATTCAGTTTCAACATGCACTTGAATAATAATAATTTTTTTATTTATAACAAGATTTCTTTAAAAAATAAGAAGAAGAATTTTTAAATGAAAACTCCCTGCACAGCACTTTTCAGCTCAACGAGACCAGGCAGCCCAACTTTATCCGAGGCAGCTTGTGTTGTGTGGATGTTTGTGTCATTGTCCCAGCTCAGAAAATGATTTTAAATGCATAGATTATGTTCAGAATGGAGTCAGAGGCTTTCAAAAGCACTTGGTTTGGCTTTCTGGAAGAATAATGTCATCTCTAACAATGTCCCCTGCTTTGAACCAAAGTGCATTTGTGAATCCTGGAGAGGAGGAAAATGGCCATCCCCCCATGCATTCTTTGGAACATCTGTGTGACATTTGAAGATTAAGTCCTCTGTAGCGTTTTGACATCTTCAGATTGGTTGAAACCACATTGAGGATTATTTCTTTTCTTCCTCCTGGAAGTGGGCAAGTGGCTAGTATCTGCCTAAAACTCCTTCCTTGATATCCCCCCTGTTTTCATGGCTCCAGGTGCCCTTTTTGGCTACTTGGACAGCATATGGAGTAAAAAGGAGCTCATTACACCCACTGCCGTCCACAAATAGCCATGCAATTGGAATACAAAGCGGCAGATCATTTAGGCTTATTTCCTTTGTGACCTCATCTATCCCTCCATTTATTCATCTTTTTTTTTAATTCATCAAATCATATGCTCTACCCACTGCCTGAAATACTGCTTCTTTACCTAGTTTACCTGGGAAACCCATACTCATCCTTCAAGGCTGGGTTCAGATGTCTCCTCTGAAAGGGTTCTTACAATCCTTCCCCCATTCCAAAATCAACACTATCCCCCTGTGCACCCACCACTCCTTGTACCTCTCCAGTGTAGCTCATACCACATTGTCGTAACTGCGTATACAGATTGGGCTCCCCCAGTAGACAGTGAGCTGAATACAAGGGCCATTGGCCATATTTATCATTGTCTCCTCAATATTTGATACAGTACCCAGCACAAAACGGAAATTTAATAAATAGTTCTTCCGTTTATGAATGAATTGATGAGTGGGTAAATAAAGATAAAATATGGGTAGCCCATATATACCTGCCCAGTCAAAAAGAAAATCTATTTTTCCAAAGACACTAGATTAAAATGCATGATTTTATACTCCTGAATCAGGGCCCTCGGCTGAATTTCTTTAGAGATGACTGAAAACATCATACTCATTTATGTAGAAATGATATGCCTAAAAACTGTACAGTGGAAAGCTTTTAAAATACATATATAAATTGGTTGAACAGGGCAACCCCGTAACCAATCACTCAGTATTTGCATGATGTCTCACAATAGTAATTGTATCTGACATTAGCATGTGCTTTGCAGTTTTCAAAGTACTTTAACATTCTTGTTCTTGTATTTATTCAGCAAATACTTACTGAAGCCTGCTTTGTTCTAATTGCTCTGCTACAGTGTGCTACACGGAGCAAACTAGGCCTCAGGGTGCTTACAGTCTAGTGGAGGAAGCAGATTTTAAATGAATGATTGCACAGATGATTTATTTTTTCAATTTATTTTTTAATTTATTTTATTTTTGGCTGCGTTGGGTCTTCATTGTTGCGTGCAGGCTTTCTCTAGTTGTGGCAAGCAGGGGCTACTCTTCGTTGCAGTGCGCGGGCTTCTCATTGCAGTGGCTTCTCTTGTGGAGCACAGGCTCTAGGCACGTGGGCTTCAGTAATTGTGGCACGCAGGCTCAGTAGTTATGGCACGTGAGCTCAGTAGTTGTGGCACACGGGCTTAGCTGCTCCACGGCATGTGAGATCTTCCCAGACCAGGGCTCGAACCCGTGTCCCCTGCATTGGCAGGTGGATTCTTAACCACTGCACCACCAGGAAAGCCCTGCACAGATGATTTTAACCACAAAGAGTGTTATGCATAAAAGGAACAGAACATTAGGACGGTATCATTACATCTTATTTTACTTGAGTTTTACACTTTTGTGAAGATTGCAGACAAGTATCCATCAGCATGTGTCATGTTAAAGCCAGAACGGACAGGGTTTACAACGGCTAGCAAGAGTGGAAGCAAGACCAGAATCCAGTTGTACTTCCAAGTGGGAGTAGGCACTGAGAATGGCTGGAGGCTGAACTGCGTAAGCTACTAGGGGACCCTCCAGAAACTTCTCCATTGAGGTAGAGGGAAGAGGTCCCAGTTTTGTGAATGAGAAGGACTTGGAGACCAGAAATCAGCTCTTACAAGAGTGTAGCACACTTGGGAGGCTTGGTTGGTCAATTAAGTGTGTGTGTGTGTGTGTGTGTGTGTGTGTGTGTGTGTGTGTGTGTGTGTATTTATTTGTGTGTGTTTGAGATGGTGTTGGAGGGGGCCGTGTTCATGAAGTCTTCTAGCTCCTGTTATGGAATGATAATGGCCTCCATTTGAGCACTTTTTACACGTGAGTCATTTACATATATATCTCCATTTTACAGACCAAAAGGCAGGA
>NW_006792454.1:3872450-3884667 GCF_000442215.2 Lipotes vexillifer
CATAGAGTTAGAGCTTAGAAAAATTAAGGAACCTGCCCAGGACCACAGAGGTAGTAGGTGATGGGACTGGGATTTGAACACAGGTCTGTGGCCTCAAAATCTGTGTATGTTGCTGTCACCTACTCTGTGTCTGCTTCCTGACCTGCAGATCTCATGGTTTTGTAAATTTGGCAGTTGCTCTCAAAAGAACTTTTCCATCATCTTTGCTCTTACACTGGAGCATAAATGTTAGATGATTCCCAGGACAATCAGGTTGGTTGTTTTTAAACTATAAAGATTCAGGGACTTCCCTGGCCGTCCAGTGGTTAACACTTTGTGCTTCCAATGCAGAGGGCACGGTTTCAATCCCTGGTCAGAGAACTAGGATCCCACAGGCTGGTGCAGCCAAAAAAAATAAATAAATGAACTATAAAGATTCAAAAATGGGTTTCAGACTTTGGTAAGAACCCTCCACCCATGCATGCACGTACACACATACACACACACACACTTCCGCTCTAGAGATTGTCTTTACAGCTCCACTTTCTTGTCACCAAGAGGAGACTTCAAACGTGTTTGGGGCCTCTCTGACTTCGGTGGGATGCACACGTGTGCATCAGGAGACAGCGTTTGGCTGGTGGGGAAGAAATGAATTGTTGCTATCAGTGACCGTAGAGGGAAAACTTGATCCAAGATCCTCTTTTTACCATGGGAAGTAACTTTGTTGGTAACAGTCCTAATCTTGTTTTTCAGTGGGTGAGTAGGGAAATGATGCTTCTGGCCGAGGGTCATGGGGAAGTGTGGCACGTGGGGGAATAGTCAAGTGTACCTGGGAAGAAATGCAGTCGCAGGAGCTGTAAAACCACGGCCATGCAACCCCACTCCAGCAGCCCCAGCCCCTCACATTTCAGCCACTCATAACTTTATGACAAATTCTCCTTTTGGGATAAAACTTTCCAAGTTCAATCTCTGCTCCCTGGGGGTCAGATTTTTATGGGAAATTTGTGCTAAATCAGCATAATTCTGTTCAAATTGGAGAAATACAAGATGTGACGCACTTTCCCTCCACCAGCTTGAATGAGACGATCAGCAGGAAGCATCCCCTGAGGTTGCCGTCTCAGGGATGTCTCTTGTTTCTGAAAGTTCCAGGCTTGGGTATGACCATAGTGATGACAAGAAACAGCATCCCCAATTTTCAGAGATGTCTGGATCAATGACAGAGCCAACAAATGGATATTGCCAGGGAACAGGGGCAAATGTGAGAGAAATTGGGAGACAGTAATGGATGAACAGAGAGATATTATAACACAGAAAATATTAATTGAAAGGGACGTCTCTGATTGAAAATAAAACTTCTAGTTTAAATAGGAAAACATCCTGTGAGAACACACCCATTTGTGCACCAGAGCTAGTCTCTCAAATTGGGTAGCTAATGTCTCCTGAGGATGCACCAAGTGTCAGAAACCACTTGAAGCCGTTGGCATTATGTCCCCTTATTCTCACCACAAGCCTATATGGCAGAAATTACTGTCCCCATTTTACAGATGAGGAAACATTGTTCGTTTATTTAGCCAATAAATATTTTGGAGAGTATAGCATAGTTAAAGCAGCAAACAAAACCACAAAGGTCTCATTCTCATGGGCAGGGCAGAGAGGGATGACAATTACATGTCCAGTAGTGATAAGAGCAAAAGAACAGTAAAGCAGGGTGTGAGGTGCCAGTGTGGGCCAGGACAAGGCTCCCTGATGACATGTAAGCAGAGCCCTGAGGGCGAGTATCCTTGGTGGCTGGAGCACAGAGAACAAGGGTGAGGGGGATAAGAAATGAAGGTAGAGAGCTAGTCAAGGGCAAGATTACACAGGGCTTTGTGGGTTTCGGGAAGGTTTTAGATTTTATTCAATTGCAAAAGCAAGGCACTGGAGGGTGTGTAGCTAGGGCACACGTTCAGCTGCTGTAATAATGTGATGAGACGGAAGTCTAGTTCTCTCTCGTGTGATATCCAGAGGTAGGAAACCCAGAGTTGTTAGGGTGGCCATGTGAGGGTGGACATCAGTGCACCAGCCGGAAGGGGGAAAGAAGCAGAGGTGCATCCCCTTCTTTCAGTGCTTTGTCTGGACATTGTACTTGCTGCATCTGCTCATGGCACATAGGGTCCAACCTAGTCACATGACTCCAACCTAGTCGCAAGGGCACACCAACTGCAATGCAGGTGGAAAATAGAGTCTTTAGTCATTATTCAGGTACATTTTGGTGGGTCTGTTATCAAAGGAAGAAAGGGAGAATGGATATTGGGGGACAGCTAGGAGTCTGTCACAGAAGGTTTTGAGTGGATAAGTAACATGATCTGACTTATGTTTTTAAAAGACTGCTCTAAGCATTGTCTTTAAAAATCATCTGGAGGGGCAGGGATGGAAGTAAAGAGACTAGTCAGGAAGAGACTTTAATAATCCAGGTAAAGAATAATGATGGCACAGGATAGGGTGGCAGAAATGAAGATGGTGAAAAGCATACAGATTCTGGGTATATTTAAAAGTAAAGCTAAAAAGATTTATTTTTTAATTAAAAAATTTTATTGGAGTATAGTTGATGTACAATATTATGTAAGTTACAGGTGTACAATATAGTGATTCACAATTTTTAAAGGTTACACTCCATTTATAGTTATTATAAAATATTGGCTATATTCCCAGTGTTGTACAATGTAATCTTGTAGCTTATTTTATACATAGTAGTTTGTACCCCCCTAGAAAGATTTCTTGGTGGATAAAAATGCAAGGTGTCAGAGAAAGAAAAAGGAGTCAAAGATGACTCTGAAAATTTTTGATGTAAGCACTAAAAGGATGGACTTACCATTTACCAATACAGGAAAGACTGGGTAAAGGGTAGGTTTTGGTGTGAAATTAAGAGTTTGGTTTTAGACATATTGAGCTTGAGATGACTATCAGACACCAAATAGAAATGTCTAGAAGGAAGCTGGAATTTTGACCTCCAATTTGGGAGGAAGATTAAGGATGGAGATACAAATTGAGGAGTTGTCAGTGTTTAGATGATGTTTAAAGCCACACTCAGAGATATAGTGACCTTATTCCAGGTACTGGTGTAGTTAACATCCCCAAACACGTGTCTGTTGATGACAAAACCTATGCTTTCCCCACTAGGCAACACTAGTGATCCAACACTCCATCTCCTAGGAGCTGCTGATCTGTCTTTTCAGACCCATTGTGAATCGATCCTCCCCCCTTCTCTGCCCACCCCCACCCTGTTTAATTTGTGCCTTCACTATTTCACTAGAGAAAGGAAACAAAATATGTCCCAGTAGAGGAGAGAGACTGCACAGAAAGGGATGTCCTAAAGGCCAGAAGCCCCCACAAGTAAATCAAATGGCTTGAGACGAAAACAGAACTGAAATGAGAAGCTGGTGGAATTTGATTGCCTGGGATAAGGCATCGTGAGTCTCTAGAGGCACAAGGCATAGATAGAACAGCAGGGTGAGGTGGTGGCTGGGGTAGGGGGTGGACCTTGTCAGGACAATAGAATGAGGAATAATGCAGAGCTCAGGAAGTCAGATGACCATCTTCTGGGACTTTGAATGCTGTGCAAGGGGTGGGACTGCCCTTTATTCCAGAGTCCTGTTTACCTGGTCAGGGACACTGCTGGAAGGGGCCGTTCATCATGCAGCTGTTAAGAACAGCTTTTATAAAGATATCATGGGGGTTGGGGAAACACTGGAACAGGGTTTGGGGACTTACAATAAATTTCCTTTAATTTTTAGCATCTCTTTGTTTCTACCTTGTCTATATTAGCTGAAAAAGATGAGCAAGACACTAGAACAATGGAGAAAGTTGCGAGTGCCATCATTAAGCTTTGCTTCTGTGGTCTTTCTTCATTAATTCACTTTCCCAATGACCTGCTTTCAGCTGGCTCATGGTGACAAGGGATATTTTTGTCCTCCTACGCTAGAGGCCTCATTATAGGTTGAACTGTGTCCCCCCTTCCCCACCCCTGCCAATTTCAGTGTTGAAGTCCTAACTCGCAGTACCTCAGAGTGTGACCTTATTTGGAAATCGGGTCATTGTACTTGTAATTAGTTAGATTAAGATGAGGTCATTAAAGTGGGCCCTAATCCAATAACACTAATGTCCTTATTGAAAGGGGAAATTTGGACACAGAGACATGCATAGAGGGAAGATGATGTAAGTAGACAGAAGGAGAAGACAGTCGTCCATAAGCCACGGAGAGAGGCCTAGAACAGATCCTTCTCTCACAGCCCTCAGAAGGAAGCAACCCTACTGACACCTTTTTTTTTTTTTTTAATTTTTTTTTAAGGTGTTGGGGGTAGGAGTTTATTAATTAATTAATTAATTTTTGCTGTGTTGGGTCTTCGTTTCTGTGTGAGGGCTTTCTCTAGTTGTGGCAAGCGGGGGCCACTCTTCATCACGGTGTGCGGGCCTCTCTCTATCGCGGCCTCTCTTGTTGTGGAGCACAGGCTCCAGACGCGCAGGCACAGCGGCCATGCTCACGGGCCCAGCCGCTCCGCGGCATGTGGGATCTTCCCAGACTGGGATACGAACCCATGTTCCCTACATTGGCAGGCGGACTCTCAACCACTGCGCCACCAGGGAAGCCCCCTTTTTTTTTTTTAATTGAAGTCTCGTTGATTACAATGTTGTGTTAATTTCTGCTGTATAGCAAAGTGACTCAGTTATACATATATATATATATATTCTTTTTTAAAAATTCTTTTCCATTATGGTTTATCCCAGGACATTGAATATAGTTCCCTGTGTTATGCAGTAGGACCTTGTTGTTTATCCATTCTATATGTAATAGCTTACATCTGCTAATCCCAAACCCCCCTGTCCATTGCCCCCCCACCCCCTCCCCCTTGGCAACCACAAATCTGTTCTCGATATCTGTCTGTTTCTGCTTCATAGATAGGTTCATTTGTGTCATATTTTAGATTCCATATATAACTGATATCATATGGTATTTGTCTTTGTCTTTCTGACTTACTTCACTTAGTATGATAATCTCTAGTGGCATGCATGTTGCTACAAATGTCATTATTTCATTCTTTTCTTTGGTCAAGTAGTATTCCATTGTATATATGTACCACATCTTTATCCATTCTTCTGTCAGTGGAGATTTAGGTTGTTTCCATGTCTTGGCTGTTATAAATAGTTCTGCTGTGAACATTGGGGTGAATGTATCTTTTTGAATTATAGTTTTGTCTGGATATATGCCCAGGAGTGGGATTGCTGAATTATGTGGTAATTCTATTTTTACTTTTCTGAGGAACCTCCATACAGTTTTCAATAGTGGCTGCACCAACTTACATTCCCACCAGCAGTGTAGGAGGGTTCCCTTTTCTCCATATCATCTCCAGCATTTGTTATTTGTAGACGTCTTAATGATGGCCATTCTGACTGGCTTTAGGTGGTACCTCATTGTAGTTTTGATTTGCATTTCTCTAATTAGTGATGTTGAACATCTTTTCATGTGCCTATTGGCCATCTGTATGTCTTCTTTGGAGATATGTCTATTTAGGTCTTCTGCCCATTTTTCGATTGGGCTGTTTTTTGTTGTTGAGTTGTATGCCAACACCTTGATTTAAGACTTCTAGCCTCCAGAATTAAGAGACAATAAATTTCTGTTATTTAAGCCACCCAGTTTGTAGTACTTTGTTACAGCAGCCCTAGCAAACTTTTACAGGCCTCCACATACATCACTTCAACAGGTATATACAACAGGATACCAGGCTTAGCCTGAGGGCAAGGTATTTATGCAAAAACTATTTCCTCCCCTCTAATTTGTTGTGAAGTCCTGTGCTAAGCCCCCAGGAATTTGTCTTTACTGATGCTTTTTAGAATCTGAGAATCATTTTCCCAGCTGCACCAATGGCCCTAGTCAAAGAGATTCATAGCATACACATGTACCTTAAAAAAGCTTGACTACACCAGTGTGGGGGAGAAAGAGAAAGAGAGCAGTTTAAATGATGCTGGCAAGTTTGCCCACCATCCCACTCAATAGGTTTATGCTTCAGAATGAGTAGGAGCTAAGAGGAGGGAGTTGCTGCTCCAACCTGCTGTCTCCACCTGCTCTCGAATCTGGCCTGCCTTCATGTGACAGCACCTTCCCAGGCCTGGGTGATTCCTCTGTAGAATTTTCAGTATTTGGGGTTTAAATTACCTTGCCTTATAAGATGACTCTAACACCTATCCCTACATAGGCGGTGACCCCACAAAAATGCTGGCATGGGGCACTTCCAGTGGGCTCAGTGGCATGCGGGCTGACCCCCACGTAAGTGCTGTGCTCCATGGCGTGGATTAGAACAGGCTCAACAGGCCAATTAGAAGATGCCATGCAGAGAGTGTTTATGAAATTATTTCTTTTCTCATGCCGGTCAAATGCAACAATGAGTGGGTAGTTCTTGTGTGAAAGAGTGGGAAGATCATCGAAATTTAATTTTCTTCTTAAACATCTCTTTTATATATAGTAAACCTATGTGGAACCCAATGTAGAAATCAGATAAAGGTGGAACTTCCTTAAGCCAGAGTGACACCAGTCAAATATCTCAAGGTAGGTCATGTAGCCAAGAGAATTGGGCTGGGTGCATCTCTGTTGAACTGGAGAGAACGTCCCTGGTCTAAAGAGGCAGCCACTAGGTGGCTTCAGCCCTGCAGGAATGGGTCCCAGCGTTACCAGATCTTCTACTTCCAAGGGAAGCCAGGAGGCTAGAATATGTGAAAACTCCTGATTTCTAAAACTTCTGCTCTGTGAAAGACACTGTTAAAAGAATGAAAAGACAAGCCATAGACTGGGAGAAAATATTTGTAAAACCCACATCCAATAAAGGACTTTATCCAAAATATACAAAGAAGTCGACAGTAAGAAAACAAACAACCCAATTTAAATGGGCAGAAGATCTGAACAGGGGCTTCCCTGGTGGCGCTGTGGTTGAGAGTCCGCCTGCCGATGCAGGGGACGTGGGGTCGTGCCGAGGTCCGGGAGGATCCCACATGCCGCGGAGCGGCTGGGCCCGTGAGCCATGGCCGCTGAGCCTGCGCGTCTGGAGCCTGTGCTCCACAACGGGAGAGGCCACAGCGGTGAGAGGCCCACGTATCGAAAAAAAAAAAAAGATCTGAACAGACACGTCACTAAAGAAGATATACAGATGACAAATAAGCAAATAAAAATATGCTTGACATCATATACTATGACCCATGGGAATTGCCAGTAAAAACAGTGAGATGACATTACACACCTCTTAGAATGGCCAAAATCCCAAATACTGATAACACCAAATGCTGATAAAGATGTGGAGCAACAGGAGTTCTCATTCATGGCTGGTGGGAATGCAAGATGGTACAGCCGCTTTGGAAGACAGTCTGGCAGATTCTTCCAAAACTACGCATAGTCTTACCATATGCTCCAGCAGTGATGTTCCTTGTTATTTACCCAAATGATTTGAAATCCTTTGTGTCCACACAAAACCCTGCACGTGAATGTTTACAGCAGCTTTATTCATAATTGCCCAAACTTATAAGCAACCAAGTTGTCCTTCAGTAGGTGAATGGGTAAATAAACTGTGATATATCCATAGTGCTAAAAAGAAATGAGCTATCAAGCCATGAAAAGACATGGAGGAGTCGTAAGTGCATATTGCTCAGTGAAAGAAGCCAACCTGAAAACACCACATACTGTCTGATTCCAACCATATAACGTTCTGGAAAAGGCAAAACTAATAGAGACAATAAAAAGATCAGTGGTTGCCAAGGGTTGGGAGGGTGGAGGGATGAACAGGCAGAGCACAGGGGATTTTTAGGGCAGAGAAACTATTCAGTGTGATACTGTAATGCTGAATACATGGCATGGTGCATTTGCAAAATCCATAAAATGTACAACACCAAGAGTGAACCCTAATGTAAACCATGGACTTTAGTTAATAATCATTATTGATTCTGATTCATCAATTGCAGTAAGTATATTGTGCTAATGCAAGATGCTAATAATAAAGGAAACTGGGGGCCAGAGAGAGGTGAGAGGGAAGAGTTAGTACCTAGGAACTCTGATTTCTGGATCAATCAACCTAAAAATGTCTATTAATTTAAAAACTCCTGATTTTGAAAGCTTAGCCACTAACTCAATAGGTAAGGAAAGCAAAACCACTGTACAGGGCAAGAAAAACTCATCTGTAAGCTGACCATGAGCTGCTTGATTTTGACTCCTGCCTCAGGCCCCTACGGCAGCCCCCGAGGGCACTCCCACGGGACGCCAGGCTCCATGGGACACAGCCTGAAGACCGTGTTACTTCTCCAATCTCCCATCTTTAGAGAGGAGGGAACTGAGGCCCTGAAAGGTGAGGGGACCAGGGATCCAGGGTGACCTGGATTATTAGAGACAGATTTAAGACTGAGACCCCAGCCTTCTGCTTTCAGTTTCTTCCCCCAAAGGCCTCATGCCCTCAGCCTCTTTCTCCTCCATTGCTTAATCGAAGAGAAAGGGCTGCTGGGCTCATCTTTATAGAGGCAAATGCTGAATCCTTGAGGCTTGGACTTGGAAAAGGGAAGACAAAAACGGGGTGGAGAGATTAGCCAAACAGAGAAAGATAAATTCTTCCAGCAGGGAGTTTCCTGCAAAGTCATGATGGCCCTTAATGTTTCAACCACAAGTCATAGGTTGAGATTGACTGTATGTTGAAAACAATTGGCCAACACTAAGGATGTAAGGGGAGGGAAGTCTAGCATTTATGGAGTACCAATGAATTGTAATGATAACTACCATTATTGAGCACTAACTCTGCGTCAGGCAGTCTGTATGCCACAGGTTATTTTATCCTAAACAACACCATAGAAGGCAGGCGTCATTGCTATCCCTGCCATTTTACGAGGCAACTAAAGCACATAGGGGTTAGTGGTTGGCCCAAGGTCATATAGGCACTGAACAGTAAGGTTAGGATTTGAACTCTGATGGTATGACTCCCTACCCCCTGTCATAATACCTCCTTAACACCCACCAGGTGCCCAAATTGGTGGTGTGGTGTTTTGACTATGTTACTGAATCCCCACACAGTCCTTTGAGGCAGGTGCAATTGGTTATGAACATTTACAGTCAGCTATTCTGGCTTCATTACATACCAGCTGTGTTGTTTTGGGGCAAGTTACCTAGCCTTTCTGTGCCTCGGTTTCCAACCTGTAAAATGGGGCTGATAACAGTGTCTCTCTTGGGGCAACCGTAAGGGTTAAAAGAAGTAAGATGCCTGAGAACCTTAGCACTTTTTTCTCCATTTAATAAATGAGAAGAATGAGTTTCCGAGAGATTAAGTCACTTGCCAAAGATCACACAGCTGGTCAGTATATTGCCTTCTTGGACAGGAGGGAGAAGGGAGTTGGGGGCTGCTTCTGAAATGAATGTAATTCACTCTAAAATGAATGTAATTTGGACACCAAATGCAGTGGAGAGCATCGGCCTCTAATAGAGAAAATATGATTTAGTGGTTGGTTTTTAAACTAAACAAATTTACTGTGGTCTCTAAATGAGTCTCATGACAAGACCAAAACATTTCTTTTGCCCCAGATTACCAAGATCATATGTTAAGGAGAGAAAACCAGATGGCTCTTAAGCTGGTGTCGGTAGAAATATATATAGGTGGGTTGTTTTTTATAGCTGTTGGCATAGAAAATAAGTCATTATTCTAAATAGAAAAATATTGATGATATCATCGAGGCCATTGAAAGAACATCAACCTGATCTGATGAACTGGGAAATCAATAGATACTTTCCAAACAAGATGACATGCCTTTTTAATTGGTTGTGTGAGTGTGATATACTCTACTTGAAAGTTCATAGTTAATTCTCACTGATTTGGGGTTGTGATTGTTGTTTCTGTATGCAGGCACTTCTGGATCCACTTAGTGTATTATTAATAGCAATAATAGTACCTGCTGTGTGTGTTTTCATTCCAACGGGGGCAAAGTCACTGGTATGTTTTTCAGCATCATAATAAGAAGACTTGCATTTCTGCCTACTTCCTAGGAGGTCAAGGGATGACTGGTGTGGGTTTGGCCTACATTGAACACATGGGACACCAGCCGGGGAACATCCTATTTCCCATAGGTTGTTGATTCAGAGGCAGGTGACTTAGTAGATAAACTCAATCTCTTCTGGTTGTGGGATCTCTGAGCTATTAACCTTGGCCTCAAATAAAGCTCAACTGAACTGTGGAAACACACCCTTGTCACTGAAGGGTTGAAAAGGTCTTGGGGTCAGCGTGAGAGAGTTTAAGGGTCAGGGAGGGGGTGTCTTGCTGCCGTGCAGCACGGCTTCTGTTCGATACCCTGTGCGGTATTTTTCTGACGCACCTTCCTAAGAAGCAGGCCCTGATAAACATGAAAAGGGTTTGTCCCCAAAGGACTTGCCATCCCTTTCTGTATTTCTTGGTGCCTTTCCCTGATTCCACATTGTTTGGGTGCCTTTCCTTTTGGAAAGTGACTGCACGTCCAGAGAGACCCACGTTAAGGAAGAGGACTGAGTGGATTCTGAAAATTTCCTGGGAAATCAGTGCTGGAAGGAACTTGAGAAATCATATAGTCGGTCCCCCTCTTTATTTTTTATTTTATTTTATTTTTTTTGCATTTTTGAGTGTTTTATTTATATCAAATTGGATAAAATGTGTGTATTTCTCAGACAGAAAAAACATGTTGAGGTAGAAATGTACCTTTCAACTATTCATGAGTCCCCCTCTTTATTGACAAGGAGGAGTTTCAGCTTACAGAGCAGCCTTAAAACATGGGCTGTATATCAAGCTAATTAAAAGAATTTTAATGTTTGCTTATATAATGATGTACATAATTATACAATGTAATTTGAGTGACAGTAGAAAACAAAGTAAAATAACTTGATCTCTATGAAACTCCTTTCTGGAATACTCACATTTTGGAGAAAATGATATATGAAGGAAAGGGAGGAAAAGTCAGAGAGAGGATTGGGAGAGAAGGGGAGGATGGGGCGATGAGAGAGAGAGAAGAGAGTGGCGAGAATAACAAGGAGGCTCCCACACCAGTATCTTAGTCCTCACAACACCTGCCTCCCCAATAGCCCAGTGCTTTGTCCTGGCCACCAGGAATGGTTCCCATGAACCACTGTGAAAGCCCTCAGCCCACAGGCAAAGAAACGCTGATGTTTCCCTCCGCACAGAAAAGACATGTTGAGGTAGAAATGTACCTTTCAACTATTCATGAGTCCCCCTCTTTATTGACAAGGAGGAGTTTCAGCTTACAGAGCAGCCTTAAAACATGGGCTGTATATCAAGCTAATTAAAAGAATTTTAATGTTTGCTTATATAATGATGTACATAATTATACAATGTAATTTGAGTGACAGTAGAAAACAAAGTAAAATAACTTGATCTCTATGAAACTCCTTTCTGGAATACTCACATTTTGGAGAAAATGATATATGAAGGAAAGGGAGGAAAAGTCAGAGAGAGGATTGGGAGAGAAGGGGAGGATGGGGCGATGAGAGAGAGAGAAGAGAGTGGCGAGAATAACAAGGAGGCTCCCACACCAGTATCTTAGTCCTCACAACACCTGCCTCCCCAATAGCCCAGTGCTTTGTCCTGGCCACCAGGAATGGTTCCCATGAACCACTGTGAAAGCCCTCAGCCCACAGGCAAAGAAACGCTGATGTTTCCCTCCGCATCTCCTCGGCATCTCTGGGTGATGCCTCACTGTTTTCCCTCAGGAAGCAAAAGCGATAGACCCCCAGTTGTTATGAAAGGAGAGCCGGTGGGAGTCTGCTTGTATGGGGCTGAGCAGAGCAGTATATGGATCTTGGAAAGGTGAGAGGTCGAAGACTGTGGCCAAGTGGGTGGGCTGGGAAGGAGGCCTGGACACTCCTATGCTCTCTTCAGAAAGTTCTCCGGCCCCTGCAGAGGGTCCCTGCACATGGAGTACTCACATTAGAAGATAAAGCAGCTGTCATGCTCCAGACCAGCCCCATATTTATAATGACCAACTCTGCCTGAGATTTACAAGCCCGGCCCTTAGGAAGGAAGTGCCTAAGAACACACACCAACCCTGAAATGAAGTGGGTCCATCACTCCACACCTTATCACCTCTTCATCCATCAGAATGACATTTTTTATGGCTGTCTTCCCAGCCCAAGGGCAGCCAGAGGGCAGTTGGGCTTCTCTTGTTTTCCCTCATTCTGAGAATGTTCAGTGACCCTGCTGCACTC
>NW_006792454.1:3884710-3888877 GCF_000442215.2 Lipotes vexillifer
CCCACCACGCCTCATGGAGGATTTTTCCTGTCTACTCTTAGCTGCTGATTATTGATGTCCAGTCCTCGCTGTGAAGGCGGCGACCCATCCTGGGGGCTCTTGTGGCTGGTTTTAGTTCAACCAATTACAGTTTCCAGTCAGTTCTTTCTCCCTTGAGGGCACCGTCAATGCCACCTTGGGTGACGCCCTGCCAGAATGTGCCAGGATGAAGCACCCCATCACGTTACAGAAAGGGGCTTAAATGCAACAGCTCAGCATACTTTCTCTCTGGAATTGTGACATTGACTAAGCCTCTGAAGTCCCCTGGAACTGAGTTTCCTCATGTTAGACAACAATAACAACAATACTAATCACAAGAAGAAGTGCTAACATTTATGCTGTTCTTCTTATGTGTCCGGGATTATTACCCCCTAAGTGTTTTGTGTGGGTCAAATCTCTCAAGAACCCTGCCATGCAGATATTATTATTATTATCCCCATTTCACAGTTGAGGAAACTGAGGCCCAAGGTGTTTAAATGACTCATCTATAGTTACTCAGCAGGTCAATTAGTATGGCTGGACTTGGGGCCCAGGCAGCACGACTTTTGTTTGGAGACCTCAGAGAGTTTGCAAAGCTATTTCACTCATTCCTTAATATAGCTTCAGGAAGGAAGCAGGATAAGAATGATCGTTCCCATTTTGCAAACAAGAAAACTGACGCTCAGAATTTAAGAGATGTCCAAGGATATTTGACTGGGGCAGAGTGGAGTCTGGAACCTGTTCTTTTTTGGTAGGTCTAGACCGCTTAGCTCTGAGGCTCTGCAGAGTGTAGCTCTTAGCCCGGCGATTCCTGAAGGTCCTTCTGGCGGCTCATCCGAGCCTACGAATTGGAGAGTCACCTCTCTTGGCCATTAGAACAAATGCTCCTTCCATTTTTCTTTAACGGTGATTCGATTATAGGAAGGAATTTCTTCTCACTGAAGCTAAACAAGTTGTTTTATGTAGAAAAATCTTGCTAATACCTCCTTAACAACAATGAATAAAACCCCAAAACATTTGGTTGGATATTTTGTTTTTTAACAGAACTCTTTAAAGAGGCCTAATATTTACTGAGGATTGCCCTATCTACAGAATATTCATTAGGAAATGATTAAAGGATATTGGATCGCCATCCATTCATTGCCTCAATTATTTATGAGGAATGCATATTTATGGAAATGCTCATCCTGTAATCTTTGAATCTATTAGCTTTCATACTGAGTTTCATTTTGTCAGGTTGCCCCAAAATCCAGTGGCTAAATAGGACCTAAATCTATTAAATATTGACTCCAGTTCTTCCAGGCAGAAACGTTATTCTGTTAATAATGTAAGTCTACCAAGCATCACTGATACTCCAAGTGAGACAACTTCTCAGTCTGAGTGGCTAAGCTTACTCTCAGGCAAGAGAGCAGAGAGGGATTTTCCAATTTGATGTCAGCCAGTTTCTTCTACCATGGGATGCTTGTGAAAGAAAAAACTGACCAAATTAAAACTAGCCTGTGGACTTTATTTTTTAATTTCCTGTAGCTAAAAGTGTATAAATTGAACTGCACTAAATAAAGCACAATAATTTGTTCTTGAAATTAGCAAGCACACGTTTCACCCATAAAACCGTTGCTCTGTGATGTGAGACTGGATTTCACTTCAGTGGTCTTGATTTATTGTTTGGTTTGTTTTATTTTGAGGGGGTGGGGATAAGACCACTGCAGGACAAATCTATTGAAATGGTTGACAAGAAGAGATTTGCGAAGGTTTATTAATCTTTAAAAATCTGAGTCAGTGAGTTGAAAATGTTTAAATGTTAGGAAGACTTCTAAAAGACCTTGAAGACATATATATGAAGCTTAAACAAAAATATTTGATGTTAACTTGGAGAGAGATTCTCGTCTCTATTTCATTCTTCTTTTTAAGGTCATTTTCTATGCCCTTGCTTTTTTGCTTAAGGGACAGATTTCTTGTCATGCAGGTTGAGAATGTGGTGAATTAGGACACCTTGGCTGGCTTTGAGAGAGCCTAGATGCTACCTTTGTAAACAACCCCCCAACTCTGCTCCTCCCCTGCTCGCCACATCTAAATGCGTCTCTGATAGGAACTAGTGTAAATGGGAAGAAAAGGGAAGCATTTTGGCTGGAAGTGCAAACCAGGGGGCTTTATGAAGAGAGGGGATAGAATTGCAGCCATTTCCTTGGGCTGGTTGTAAGTTTCTCTGGAAAGACAGGTAAAAAATCAAAATCATCGGAACAGCTCAAAAGAGACTTGGCGAATTGCTAGACCCAAGCGTAGCTGCTTTGAGCCATAGATAATACCTAGTATTACTCTGCCAGACAAATTATTCGGTTAGGATTCTTGGCTCCATTGACAACTCAACTCGACTCACTCAACTGGCTTTAAGGAATAGAGAAAAAGAACATATTTGTTCATGTGACTGAGAAGTTCAGGAATAGTCTGGTTTCAGCTATAGGGTAGTCCCAGGGGCCCACATGATGTCACCATCCTCCTTCTCTTGGCTCTGTTCTTTCCCAGATAGTTTCATGATGAGACTTCATGGTGTGGCAACATGGCTGCCAGCAATTGGAATCCAGTGGAAAGAATGTTAGCCCATCACCCAGGATGCCCAGCAAAAATGCCATTGTATCTTTTTTTTTTAAGTATTCTTTTTTTTAAAAAAATAACCTTATTTATTTATTTATTTTTAGCTGTGTTGGGTCTTTGTTGCTGTGTGTGGACTTTCTCTAGTTGTGGTGAGCGGGGGCTACTCTTCGTTGCGGTGCACGGGCTTCTCATTGCAGTGGCTCTCTTGTTGCGGAGCACGGGCTCTAGGCGCGCGGGCTTCAGTAGTTGCTTCAGTGGCATGTGGGCTCAGTAGTTGTGGTTCGCGGGCTCTAGAGCACAGGCTCAGTAGTTGTGGCGCACGGGCTTAGTTGCTCCGCAGCATGTGGGATCTTCCTGGACCAGGGCTGGAACACGGCACCCCTGCATTGGCAGGCGGATTCTCAACCACTGTGTATTGTATCTCGTTGCCTCTGGTTGGGCCACCTGACCAATTCTTTTTTTTTTTTTTTTTTTTTTTTTTGCCACTGTGGCCTTTCCCACCACGGAGCACAGGCTCCAGACGCGCAGGCCCAGCGGCCACGGCTCACGGGCCTAGCTGCCCCGCGGCACGTGGGATCCCCTCGGACCCGGGGCGCGAACTCGCGCCCCCTGCATCGGCAGGCGGACTTCCAACCACTGCGCCACCAGGGAAGCCCTACCTGACCAATTCTTGAACCCATTGCCAAGTCTAGGGAATGAATGCTCTGATTGGTCAGGCCTGAGTCATAGGCCCACCCTTGGAACCAGGAGAAACAAAATCCACCCAAGTACATGAATTGAGGGAGGAGGATCAGGTGGTTCCCCAGAGGAAAAAAAGATGGTTGAAAAACCAGATGGCAGGACCAGCAGAAAGCATGGTGTTCTCTAAGAAGCAGGTAACAGAGAGACAGAGCAGGGCCAACACCAGGCGGTAGCTGCTGTCACAGGTTGGGACATGCAAGGCATCCCTTTAGGGACACCAAGAGGTAACTGAGAAACACTTCAAGGGGGCTCTGTTTCCGGCAATTAACTAGATGGGATTTGAGTATAAAAATAACAGGTTGATATTCTTTCCAAAGCAAGGCCTAGGGCATTTGATTACACTTGGAACTCTAGAGAAGACAGATGTCACTTACAACAGAGTTGTATGAGCATATGCAATAAAATCCCCACAACACTCTATTTAAACTCTAGTTATGGTTTGTTTTAGTGCAGTTTTTAAATGGTTCGTTCTGGTAGAAATACAAATCCATTTATAGACCGCTTCTGAGGAGCTGGAGACAAAGAAGTCTTTATCCAAGGCAGTTATTAAGTTGAAATTTTCCAAGGCAACCTCAGCAGCTCAGAAATATGATTGCTTTTGTCTCTTGAAATGAATTTAGTCCTTTTGGTGTCTGTAATTGTGCCTTTTCTTTCTCATTCCTCATGTTGTATATTTTTGTTTCCTATCTTTCTTAGGCTTGCTAGGCGTTGGTAAATTTTATTTGTCTTTTCAAGGAATCCACTTTGATTTTACTAGTCATTTATATTTTGTATTTAAACTTCTAAAATTAATCAATTCCAGCTTTTTTTTCCCTA
>NW_006792454.1:3888887-3890986 GCF_000442215.2 Lipotes vexillifer
TTCCCTACAGTTCCTCTTCCAGCATCCTTTTAGTTTATTTCTTGCTGTTTTTTTTTTCCTATTCCATTAAGTTGCATGTTTAGTTTACTTATCTTCTTGATTAATAAAGCTATATGTTTTCTTTTGAATACAAATTTAGCCACAGCTCATAAATTTTTTGTATAGAGTGTCATTTTTCTGCTAATTTCTGGGTAATTTATCATTCAATTTGATTTCTTCTTTGATTCAGGAATTGTTTAGAGTTCTTTTAATTAGCAATGAGTGAGATTCAGTGTTGTTAATTCTGGTTTCTAGCTTTCTTTCATCATGATAAGAGAATATGACCAACATTTTGGAATTTTACAGTTTTATTTCTGGCCAAGAACACTGTCAAGTTTTTTGAGTGTGTATTAGACATAAGAGGAAAAAGTAATTCTTTGTAACATGTATTATATCTGTGCATATATATGTACATGTGAACACACATGCACAAAAACACTTATACACACATATACTAGATAGACACAAGACACACATATACTGGATAGACTCTATTGATTGTTATTCTAAACATATATATCCTTTTTTTTACCCCAAAACTTACCCATTAGAATCTGAGAAAGCCAAAGTCCCTCACTATGATTATGGTTTTATCAAATTATTCTTATATGGTTAAAAGTTTTTGTATAATACGTTTTACTGATTTCAACAATTCAGACTTTTCCTCTTTACCTAATTTCATGTTTTGGCCTTAAGTTTCACTTTATCTGACATTAATTTGCCATTCTTTCTTTCATTTGGTTTGTATTTGTATAATATAACTGCAGTTATTCTTTATTTCTAAACTTTGTTTTTCATTTTATTTAAGGTACATACCTTACAAACCTAGCTCAGTTTTGTGTTTTTGCTGGTTGGTTTGGTTTTTCTTTTAACCTAATCTGCGAGTCTTTGTCTGCCAATAAGAAAAGTAAAGCCATTTGCATTCATTGTGATATCTGACATTTTTGCTCAGATCCCATCATCTATCTTATTTTAGATTTTCTTTTATTTACTTATTTATTTCTTACTTATTGTTTCTTCTTTTTTTTCTGGTTTCGTATTTTTTACATCCTTTTTCTGTTCTTTTTTTTTTTTTTTTTTTTTTTCCCTTGCGTTATGCGGGCCTCTCACTGTTGTGGCCTCTCCCATTTGCGGAGCACAGGCTCCGGACGCGCAGGCTCAGCGGCCATGGCTCACGGGCCCAGCCGCTCCGCGGCATGTGGGATCTTCCCGAAACGGGGCACGAACCCGCGTCTCCTGCATCGGCAGGCGGACTCTCAAGCACTGCGCCACCAGGGAAGCCCCCTTTTTCTGTTCTTTAATATGAAGTTTCAGTTATGCATCTTACTTTGTTCCTAAGTAACTTCATATTTTTAGCAGTCATATTTAAACATAATTCTACTCCTGCCCCCACCCCCAAAGCACAAGATTTTTAGCAGGTTTTTGCTTCCCCACTCTTTACTCCTATGTCTCTACCCCACTTCTGGGTATTGTTTAATTAATATGGCATTTTATTTCCCACCAATTATTAAATTTTTTTTCCAGTTATCTCATTCTTTTCAAATACTCTTTATTAACACTGGCATTATAATTTATGCCTGCACTATTGTGAGGCTATTTATGGAGGTCTTATAGTGTAGAGGGTAAGTGTGCCGCCTCTAGAATCAATCTGTCTGCGTTCAAATCCTGGCTCCATGGCCTTGGGTAAGTTAACCCCCAGCCCCCTCAAAAAGTAATAGTAAAATGTGATGTTTTTTTCCTATAATGTGAGGAAAGTAATAGTAAGTAATACATATAACATACTTAGAAAAATACCTGAGACACAGTAAGCAGGCAAAAACTGTAAGATAATATTATTTTCATTCAATTAGGTTGAATTGGAAATTACTGCATTATGGCATTGGGTCTCCCCCAATTCTTGTACTCCATTATCTGCTACCTTGAGATCTGTATTCTAATTTTATTTTTATTTGACTTGCACATTTCATTAAGTAATTCCTTTAGAAAAAGTACAAAAGTCTTTGCATGTGTGGAAATGCCTTTTTTTTTTTTTTTTTTTTTTTTTTTTTTTTTTTTTTTCC
>NW_006792454.1:3890996-3901511 GCF_000442215.2 Lipotes vexillifer
TTTTTTTTTTTTTTTTTTTTTTTTTTTTTTTTGGCTTCCCAATGTCTTGGTCAGGTGGATAGTTTTGAAATTATTGTCCTTTACTTACCAGACAGGAAAATCAATGCCAGTCTCATTCTGTTCTCTGTGTAAGTAGGTGGTTCTCTCTTTATCCTCTGATTTCAGAAATTTCACCCACATATAGCTAGATTTTTTGGTCTGTTTTTCTCTTTTTAATTCTGCCTGGCTTTTAGTAAGCCCTGTTTTTCATATGAAAATGCAAGTCATTTTTTAGGTCAGGAAAATTTTCTTCTGTAATGTATTTGATTATTCTCTTCAACCTGTTCCTTTCTCTCTTTCTGGACTCCTATTATTTCACATTAGGTTTCCTGGATATGTCCTCTGTATCACTATCTTTTCACTCATTATTACCATTTCTTTGTGTTTTTGCTCTGTGTTGTGAGACAGCTTGTCCATTTAATCTTCTAAATTACTAGTTGAATATTCATCATGGTCCAGTCTATTGTTCAGTTTCCTTGCTCTATTTTAACATTTAGATGTTATTATTTTTTTCAGAAACTTTTATGCTCTTGGGTTGTTTTATTGCAACATCATTTTATATCACTTTAAGAGTTTTCATTTTAGTTTTCTGTTTTGTTTTTGTATCACATTGTATCTTATTTCTATCATTAAATCATCCTTAATATGTGCCACCTCTCTGGTTTCACCTTGGTCTCCTCTATTTTGGAGGCTACTGATTTCATTTGCAATCTTTTTTTGCTTACTTACATTAGCATATGTGAGTTACTTTGGCACCTCTGTAGGTAAGGCTACCAGTGTCTCCTGGCCATACACGTATGGTGGAAGATTGGCAGGTAACCAAAGGAGAAGCAAAATATTTTCCCCACCAGTTACCAACAGAATAGCGAACTGAGTTCTGTTGCCTGGGCTATGGGGGCAGCCCTCTAGGATCTTATGAGTCTCCATTAGTGACAAGGATGTGCTGTCCCCAAGCTATAGCAGGGAAGCTGTTCATTCCAGGATTGGTGCTGCCCTTGAAGGCAGCCAAGGTAAGTGGGATGAGAGGCCTTCCCAGGGCTGTACACCCAGCAGATGGTGCAGTTCCATTGTCTGTGCTAAGTGCATCCATGGCTCAGGTGCCTGGCCCAACTCAGGTAGCCCTGGGAGAGGTAGTCTTTGCCCCAGAGCCCTTCAGAGGCAGCTCACACCTGCAGTTCCCTTTCCCATCAACCCCCTAGGGCTGAAAACATGGCTCACCCCTCTTAGCCCCTCAACTGCCCCTCTTCTCAAGAACCCTTCGCTTCCCAACCAAACCCTGCAGATTCCCTCCAGGCTCAGCAATAGACCTCCCTTAAGCTGAAGGATGCATCCCTAAAGCAGAGAGTCTTCTCCTGGAATTGTATTTGAAATGAGCTCCTAAGGCACCATTAGTGCTAGAAAATCCTACTGGGAAGGAAAATGTTTTTCTTTTTTCTTTCTAAAGTAAAAGGAAGACATCATCTCTTTCTGATTCAGAGAGAGAGATAGATTGAGATGTATAGATTTATAAGGCAAAGCTAGGCAATTTCTTTCTTCTTGGATACCTGAAGAGAGAGGACTCAGAGGAGACAGGAAAAGCAAAACTTCCTACCTCTGTGTTTTTTAAACTGAATGTGGCAGATGCTATTATTTGCCTATTCAGTGGACATTGCCACCTCCTTATTCCCAGTTAGCCATACTGGGAGGAGGAGTTAGTATTAGTCAGAGCCAGTCATGGAAACTCCATTCCCTTTGCCAGAACTTGCTCTCCTGCCTTCCTTGTAGCTAAGGAGGGGTCATGATGAGTTCTGGCCAAAGACACTTTAAGATATGTGTTTTAGAGGACTCCTTTTCCTCCCTTTCATTCTTGGGATGATAGTGTGAGAAGTGGTGCCTGGAGCTTGGCAGTCATTTTGTGATAAGAAAATAAAAACAAAAACAGGACAATCGTAAAAAGCCAACACATTTAAGAGGGTGGATTAACCTGTGTTGGAATGAATCAGGTCCTTGATAATAGAAGTGCATCTCTAGCCATGTGAAGTAATCATATAGGTACTTATGGCTTAGTCCACTTTATTTGAACATTCTGTTATTTGTAATTGAAGGCATTGTTAACTGATACACTGACATTTGGGTTAATGTGTTGGGATTATGCAAAGATAGAAAATAAATATTATTTTGTTTTAAAACTAAAACAAATATATTATAAAGTGGAATTCAACACTCATGTGAATTTTTAAAATAAAATTTCATTAAGTCCTTGCAAGAATTCCAGAGCAATTCACACATAGGGAAAGCAGGACTTAGAAGAGTTACATAATTGGCAGAAGATTTTCGTCTGCAGAGCCCAACTCTTAATGCAAAACTATGCCCTCTTCCAAAAGGCAAGTTAATGCCACTCCTACCTATCAAACTTATATTTTAACACAGTGCTCTGTGTCTTTTAACCAATGTACCTGTTGATGGTGACATATTTGAACTTTTTACACCTTTTTAAAAATTTCTACTTCTTTGAAATTGAATTGGCAAAATTAAACTAATCAGTTATCAACAGAATGGCATGACTTATTTCTTCATTATCAACCAGTGGGGTGTTTATTAAATAGTCACATGCATACTTTCATTGTATTAGATTCTTAAAATATCAAATTAAACACAATGCTGATGGTCCTTGAGCCATAGGTTAAGTGAGAAAAAAAAATCAAATGTGTTGTGGGGTATGTCACAGATAATTTGGACATCGTAGAGTCGTTTTCTTCATAAGACAGTGCATATGGTCTCCAACATTTTTTCTATATTGACAAAAAATAATTCCAATTTTCACACTGTCACGGTACAAATAGAAGTGTGACTTACGTCTCACAATTTGCATAGCTGATTTCATGTCCCTGTGACCATTCCATCATGTGCCTGACAGTTACAAAATTGTTTTTCTTTGGGACATCATTGGTATATGCTTACGCTTCAAGGAGTTTCCAAATTAAACCATGGGTTCATTATATACACACAGGGAACCTGATCCCACATATATGATAATTGGGTTTAGCAGATAAGTAAATCAGGCCTCACAGAGACTCAGATCTGTAGCTGCATTCTCAGGGAGCTTGTGGATCTTCTGCGAGTGCCAAGGTACTCAGGTGCCCAGTTGTGAATGGTGAATAGACTCAGCACTCCTAAGGCCTGGGGTTAACCAGCCAGGAATCCTGTTCTCCTGTGTTCAGTCCCAAATATACTTTTAACTAGAACACTATAAACGTGCAAGTGGTGCCTGATGAAAAGCCAAGTTTGGAATAGCTTAAAGGCCTTTACTTTCTAACACTGGGATAATGAAGGAAACTTGAATGGCTCTGGCTTAAGGCCAGTCCCTCTGCCTTAGTCACCTGTCTCACCACGAGTACCTTGGTACAGCACCAAGACCACCTACACGCCCCCATCCCCCTTCTTAGCAGTGCTTCTATGCCTATAGCTCCTGATGGAAGACAGCCCTGGGCAGCCGTATTTTATATCATGTGACTTATCCCAGGCACAGCAGAGTGGAACAGGGGTAGGCACTGACCCAAGAAAGCCAAGCTAAAGCTTGCCAAAGACGCAAGACATAGCCTGCCCCCCAAAAGATGAGCTGAGTCAACCAAGATCTCTATTTCAGCTGAGAGGAGAGAATGAAGTGTCATTGATGGAGGCAAAGCAGAAAGGATATTATGCGGTAGAGTAGGCCTAGACAAGATGCTGGGGAAACAAATTCTGACAAGGAAGCAGGAGCTGTGAGGCAGAGAAAAGGTATGGTGTCCAGGGTGAAAACTGATCATTGAAAGGATAGAAGAGAAAGATGCCTGGGGAGAAATAGAGAAGGAGGGAGGGAGGGAGGGAGGGAGGGAGGGAGAGAGAAAGGCTAGTCCCTAAAACTGTCTAAGGCTAACAGTTTTCCAATTCCTGTACATGATCCTGTGTATCTTCACATTAAACCCTCATTTTCCTAAGAGTTGGTCTCTTCCCTGCAATCCAAGGGGTCTGAATCACACGACAGACAAATGAGGAGGGGAGGCTGGTAAGTCTAGATGCATCATGATGATGAATCCGGGTAAACACAAACCCCAGGACCTGTCTTCGTGTCCTTTCCTCTACGATCCAAGGCTCTCTGGCCCACTCTTGCCCTAGAAGCTGCCAAACCCTAGAATCTCAGCCCTTTTAGGGTCTGGGATGCCAGATGTTTCACCCTATGAGGACATATTCAGAGGCAGAAACCTTGAAAGTCTCTCTCTGCAGTGTGTCTCAGAAGCCTGGAAATTGAAGTTGGCCTCACTTGGTGTGACCTTGGCTGTGGTCTGAAAGCTGTTATTGCTAAGAACAAACTGTCCTGAGAAGGGGTACATCCCATGACCTTAAATGAAGAGTCTAATTCAGAAAAGCAGTCTTTGGGTTTTCAGGTCTTTAAGGAGAAACTCAAAGTTTGCTTGGTTGGGAATCATCTTCTGAATTGCCTGTGACCTAATTCTATGAACAAAACCCTGGAGACCAGCCACTGTTTGTAGCTGAGGGAGGTATCTGTTCACTTAAATAGGGCCCGTCATGTTTGTAGCCAAATGCTTTGACAAGTGGGAAAGGACAAGTGAAATTATCTAAATGGCCCAGGCTATTTATCTATCTATTGTAAGTGCTATATTTCCTGGAAAGAAGCCGTGAGTTAAGAAAATAGTTTTAACTTGTTCTCTCAACTTCCTGGCTGCTTTGATACTCAAACCACATTTCAATATTTCTGGGTTTTGTCTGACAAAGTAGAAATGCATGGAGATAGACGTGGGGAGGGGAGGAAAGGAAAGGATGTAGTGAAGACAAAACCATGAAACAGGAAGAATCTCAAGGAGTCAGAGGCTACAGTCTCAGTTTGCTGGCAGGGCTGCCTTGAAACCGGGGTAGATGTGCCTTTTGTTTCAAATTTGCAGTGAATACATACATACATACATACATATATATATATATATATATATATATATATATATACACACTCATTTTTCCTCATCCATCTCAAGTCACCAAAAGCCACTTAGGCCAAGAAGAGTTGATCTTATATGGTGTCTATGTAATGGGGTACCAGGTATTTGCCCTTCTTTTGACTCTCTCATCCATTGTGGCCTAAAATTTTGTAGATTGAAAGTCATTTCTTTGGATTACACATCTCCAGGCATCCTCTTTTGATCTTTATATAAACATATCAAATAACTTTTTCTCTAGAGAAGTGGAGAGTTACTGGTGAATTTGAGATTACTGGGCATCTATGTGAGCTGTGGAGAAAAGCAAAACACAATTCTAATATTTCTGTAGCACCTTAAATCTGTGGTTGGCTAAATGCTTCATATAGCATCTCATTTCATCTCCCCAACAACTCAAAAGATAGATAAGATAGATGTTCTTATTATTCCCAATTCTCAAATGAGAACACTGAGGCTTTGGGACATTCTATGACTTTTTTGAAGTCTGTATATAAGAAGCGGAGTCTAGATATGGCTCACGTCCTTGGGTTGAGTGCTTTTATTTTTTCTACTCTAGGCGGACTCTCCAGGGAACTGAAGATACAAACTGTTCTAGGTCAGCTTTTTAGCCAGTGACAAGCAGCCAGGAGGGTTCAGGGCAGTAGCAGGCAGTGGGCCCTCCCATCCCCATGGACAGGCCAGCTCCACTCCCTGAGGATGGCCTCCAGGAGCCCATGGTGCCCCCAGGTGAGTGGCAGCTTGGCCACCCCTAGTGGGTAACGTGAGCTGTCTCTGTCCCCAAGACAGAAAGCTTTACAGGAAATTACCCTCTTCTCTGCCTTCTCATTTTCTACTCGAAGGTATATCACTTTGAAACAGAAATCTCACCCAAAGTGTATTGCTGATTTAGTCACCGTCTGTATTTGTTACCTATTGGTGCATAATAAATTAAACCCAAAACTTAGCAGTTTAAAGCAGTAAACATTAATTATCTTCCTTTCTGTGGATCAGAAGTTTAGAGCAGCTCATCTTGGTTCTTCTGGCTCAGGGTCTCTTAGAGGCTTCAGCATCTGAGGTGTGCCTGGGGCTGGAGGATTCACTTCTGAGATGGCTCATTCACACAGCTGTTGGCAGGAGGCCCCACGCCTCACCACATGCACCCTCCATGGGGCTGCTTGAGCATCCTCACAACATGGCAGCTGGCTCCCTCCAGAGCAGGGGACCCAGGAGAAAGCACAAGGAGATAGCCCCAAGGCCCTTCATGTCCTAGTCTTGGAAGTCACACCATCACTTCTGTCATGCTCCATTTGTTACACCTGAGTTGCTGAGTACAGCTCACATTTAAGGGAGGGAATCAGGGTCTACTGCCCTAAGGAGGGAGTATCAAGGTATCTGTGGTCGTATTTTCCACCCACCGCACAGGCCCACTAGAGTACTGAGGAATCTTAATGACATTCAAGAAATGCCTGACTCTTAACAACACTCAGATAATGGAAGCAGAAGGATGAGGATTTCTTTCAGCAATGCACCTAGTCAGGGGTGGGTTATAGGATTATTCTGATGGAGTGCTGAAAAAGATGCGGTCATTCTTCTAATAAGCACACAGTCACAAACACAGCAGGCAGATAATTACAGTACATTGCATCTGGTGTGCTAACAACCATGACTAAGATTTATTGAGCACTTACTGTAACCCCACCATTTTCAGAAGGGCTCTATGTGTATTAAGTCACCTAACGCTCACAACAACCTCCTGAGGTAGGTACTGATTTGACCCCCATTGACTTATGAGCTCAATTAGTAACTGGTGGAGCTGAGATGAAAGGTACATGAGCCAAGGGAGCCCAGAGAGGAGGAGCCTCCTTTTGCCTGGGTGGTGGGTGGTAAGAGTCATAAAAGTCATCCTGAAAGAGGAAATATTTGAGTTGGGCTGTAAAGAGTAGGAGTTCTTTAAGAAGACAAGGTAAAAGAGATATACGAATACAGTCTGGATAGTGAATTGTGAACGCTGAGTCTAGGGTGTAGGGAGCTGCTGGAATTTTTCCACAGTCCTCTCGTATGTTCTGGTGGCTATGAGCAAACTTTTTGTAGAATTCACATCTGAGTTTTACACAGCTCATGCCCACGGTCTGGTTTTGGTCCACCCCCAAACAGAAACTCCTGCACCAAATAGATCCTTAAGGGGACAGTTGTGGGTGTGTAAGAAAGAGAAAAATGTCTACGTCTTACCTGTGTCTAGTTAGCATGTTGCTCAGAGCAGGCAGGGAATGAGGTTGCCCTCTTAAGTTCATTTCCTACGTGGTCTAGTTTGCTCTTCTTTGATCCATGCCACAGACAGTGACCACGGCCAGCTCTGACTTGACCAGCCATCCCACTGGTATGTCTGGCTGGTCACACTCAGTGGTTAAACCTCATGCACTTTATTAGGGGTGAATGCGGAGCACATCTTAACACACATCTTAATGACAGGAACCATCCTTCTGCGTGAAGGAAACTCATGATGAAGCACATTATTGCCACAGCAAACTACTGTCTGGCCCAACTAAGTAAGGTTGTGGTGGTTAGTTGAATATTTTGGTTAACAAAGGATTACTACAGAAATCATCCATACATTACCAATTTTCAAAGAATTAGAATCCAGTAAGGCACCACTTTTTTCTAAAATAAGTCTGTGCATGATTTAATATTTCTATGAAGACTCAAAGGCACTACGGATGTTGTGGGTTCTTAAAGTCCACATTACGATGGTAAGGTTAGGTAGATGATGTTGGAAAGGAAAAAGAGGGCAAAGAATATTTTCCTGTGGAAGCCACCAAGCTTGCTCTGGCCTTTGAGTGTGGAGGTCAACTTAGGAAATCATGCACCTTCCAGGTTGTTCCTGGAATGAGCAGACCTTCAAAGAGGAACACAGGGTCATGCTAGAGGAAAGATGCCACCGCAGATAAGAGTCTTGGAGCTTCCTGACCCATAATTAGAAAGACGTCTGTTGAAAACTTCCCTGCTAATCAAAACCAGCTTTGAAGGTGGGTGAGAGTGCAACTTCTAGAGGTGTTGCTTCCTAAGAGCACTAGAGCATCACGGGGTGCTAGATCTTGCTGGAAATATAACACGATGGAGAAAGTTGTATTTATCAGAAGTATTTGTGCAGTTGAAATATTTAAAAGAAATATTGTTTGAAGGGGTTAAGGTTTCATAATAGTCGCATGATAATGTCTTCAAAAGAGGGCAGGTCCGGTTTGCTGCCGAGCTTTTCTTTATCTGAGTGGGGTCTGCAAATTTGGGACCGAACAGAATTGTTCCGAGAACAGAGGAGGTGCCTAAGGCTGTTGTCAGTTATCCTCTGCCTCTCCTCCCACCCCTCCACATAATATTGAACAGATATTTAAAGAAATTATTTTGGAGGAACACTGAATTATGAGGCTTCCCAGTAAGGTTGTCATGTCTCTGTCTGGCTTTGCTCCTAATGCATTGATTGTCTAAAGCTCACTGGGTTACTTATCTTGTGACCCCAATCACCCCACTTTCTGCTGTTTCACTGTTGATTATGCTGTCATCAGAAAGTGGGAATGATTTGAAAAAAGAAGAAAAGGGATCAAAAGCAGTCAAGTATTCTGCTTTCTAAAAGCTCTAACTTTTTTAAGAAGGGGGAAAATGAATGGAAGAGGTTGCAACTGGTGTTTAAAATGAGCTTTGAAAATGCCTGTATCTGGTTTTAAAATAAATCTGTACTAAAAAGGATCTTAAAAATGATCTAAGAGCCTTTGCAGATGAGGAGACTGCTGTCCAAAGTGACTTGCTGCAGGTTACAATGCCATTACAACATATAGTGGGTTGGCCAAAAAGATGTTATAGAAAACCCCAAATGAAATTTTTGGCCAACCCAATAATTAAGAGATAATCAATGAGATCCAGGAAAAGGATCCCCAAGATAGAAAGAGTCTGAAGGATGTGTCCATCTGGTCATCACCTTCGTTTGTGTTCTTTCTCTTGTTTTACCTGGTAAGAAATAGGGAAGAGGAATTACTCATGATTACTTGTGATTACCCAGGATTACTCTTGAGAATAACACAACCAGCCTGGATTATGCACCTTTGTCTGACAAACATATATATAGCTGTTATTACATGAAAGGCACTGTTCCAGGCAGATTCTAAATATGAACCCATTTCATGATGGTAGCAGCCCCCTGGGGCAGGTCCTATTGGTATCTCCATTTTGCAACTGGGGAAACTGAGACACGCAGCTTAGCAACATGACAGAGCTGGGGTGCACCCAGATAGTCTGGCTCAGACTCTGTGCTGGTAACCACTGAATCAGCCTGACTACAGAGCTCTGCCCCTAGTTTTTCCAGAAGCCTTTATTGTAATCCCCTGTGATCCACCTAAAGTAATGAAAACGGGGTGATATGGTGCTGGTGAGAGCATAGAGCCTTTGCTGGCTGGGAAGGGGTTCCTGAAGGGTCTGCAGGATAGAACGATAGAGCAACACAAGACACCCAGATGAGATTTTTTTCCCACAGAAATGTCAGGTTTTTTTGAGACCAGAGGAATGTGGGTGAGGGTGAGGCTGAGGATGTTAAGACGCAGTCTATATGGGATTACATGAAGACGTGTATACATGTGTTTGGAAGTCTGCACACAGGGTTCTGGTTGTGTGTGAAAGTGTTTACTCATTCATGTTTTTATACCCACTGTGTGCATGTGTATGTGTGTGTGTGTGTGTGTCTATGCACCCGTGGGCTTGCTAATGCACACGGAAGGTGCTAGAATGAACTCCTAAAGGGACTTGGTTTCTGCCTGCTTCGTTAGTTCGTATCCACATCTGGGTTCATTGTGCCTCAGGAGTGCCTGGTTCTCCCTGTCATGACTCTGATCACCCTTCTCCTTGAGCCAAAGGAAAGTGAAGCTGAGAGGAGAAGTAAAGAGAGAATTTTTAAATGAAAACTTTTTTTTTTCCTGAAAGGGCCATTATTTGCTCAGAAGTCCATAGCATGAGCAGTACAGTTGGCTGTTTTTGCACCTCTTTAAAGAAGCTGAGGCCCAGTTGCAGAGGACCACAGAGTCCGTGCTGGCCCCTCAAACCCACAGCCCATCCTGTGGGCAGCCAGGACTTTACCCCCTTGGCTCATGGGGACTAACCATCTGGCCAGGAACTAGGAACTTCAGAGAGCCCTCCAGGTCCTATTTCCCCAAACCCTTAAAACGTGAAGATCCCGTTCCAGACCAGCCCTGCTGTCCCCAGAAACACTATTGTGTACAAGGCTTTTCAAGTTGCTGCTGCCTACAAGCAGACAAGCAGACAGGGGAAAGGAAAGAGAACGCTGTTGCTGCTGCCTTTTAGCACACACTGTGGGCATTTGTCTGTCTGCAGAAGTGTCAGTCCAGGCTTCTCTCCCTGGAAGGGAGATCTTCCCCAGGAAGGGGCGACCAGATCTCTAGGCAGCTGGGATGATAAGCATGACCAGCAGAGGGCGCCACCGCGCTGACTCTCATCTCACTGCGCGGTACAGGCGAATGCGGGGGGGGGGGGG
>NW_006792454.1:3901521-3924781 GCF_000442215.2 Lipotes vexillifer
GGATGCTCGGGAAGGCCAAAGATGGATCGGTTCAATACCGTACCCCCGCCTCTGTCTCCCTCCCCCTCCCGTCTCTTCTCTTCTCACTGCCCTCTCCTGTGTTTCCTCCTTCCCTCTCCTCTCTCAGTCTTTCTTTCTTCCCACCTCTAGCCCCCGCCCCCTCCCCAAGTTGAGCAGTTCACCCCAGGGAACCTCAGGTCTAGTAACTGAGTGTTAATTATGTCTGAGTGGATTCTAGAGAAAAAGAAAACCATATACTGTATCAGCAGAGAAATGGTTTCACTATGAGGAAGCTAATGATGCTTTTATCAGGAACAATATAAAGATTGCTTTTTTACTAGTGTGTATCCCATAGGGTTCAGGGCTATGAGATATTTCTGTATCTGGCTTTAGGTTCCTCTGAGCTTTTACATAATCAAATCAATATAGCCATGATTCACCCTCTGGCAACAACTGCTCCCTGCAAGTTTGCTGTTGTTTCTTCAGCGGCTGAAGAGAAAATAAATAAATATATGGAAAGGAACTTATTATGAATCTGTAAACATTGATTTGTTCGGTCTTTGGGCTTCCTTTTTAATTGCTCTGTCTACACAAGCACACATACTCGCACAAAGCGAGGGTGTGAGTTCATGGGCAGAAAACAAGGTGGGGAGTGCTGCCCAAGGGTCTACTGCTGTCTGGTTTTCAGAGTCAGAGATGTCTTGCTGGTCTACCAGCATCCTTTTCATACATCTTCTTTCCCATCCCCGTGAATTCCCTACATTCCGGGCGTGATTTTGGTTCTTGCCTTTCACTTTGAGTCATATTGTTTTTATCAGGAATTTCCCTCCCCTCTGCCTGGCAGAAATGATCCCCCTCGGACCTCTATCTGGTCCCAGGGCCATCAGAAGGCGAGAGAGCCCACGGCAACCTGAAAACAGACTCGCCGTTTCCTTAGGAAACACACCTTCCCGTCTCGTGTCTCTGAGTCTCAGCCCAACCTTTACAGTTCACAGAAGCCCAGCTCAGGAAAAGTTTGACAACCTTCACAGGGCGTGTGACATGCCCGCCTTTGCTTCCCCTCCCTTTCTCTAAGTAAATAAACGCAGCTGTCTTTCACACTAAAGCGTGGGGGAGGGTCCTAGCCCTCTGTCATCCACTCTTCATAGATAAATCAGGATGACAGAGGCCTCTAAATACGGCTTTTTCAATGTCACTTGCTGCTTTGGATCCACAGGAAGTCAACTGAGAAAACTGGTGTGTTCAGCTGGGTTTGGAGAATAAAGGTGGAGCCTCACAGGCCTCTGGTCCCAGGGACAGGCGAGGATTGTTTAGTCATTTCTGTTCTGGTCCTGAGCCTTCGACGCCTTGTTCATGATGCGCTTCCTTTTTCCCATCCCTCTGAAGAAGAAAAAACATTAGAAGTAATAACAGAGACAAGGCAGGAGAGAAGACCCACTTATGTGATCAGGTGTGCCGAGCCCTGGGGCTGATGGTGGCCACGAAAATAAAATGGTTCCCTAATTACGAGGGAGTCTGATCACTGAAGCCATGTTTCCCTGACAGGGATGCCATACTCCTCCGAGAGGACAGCGAGAGCAAGATTCTTCAAAGCTCTTCCTTCTTTGGGTAAATATTTGCCACTGAAGTGCTATCAGTGGTGCTGTACTCCAGGACTTCCAGGCCTCCAGGCAGAGGTGGTCTAGCCTGTAGTCAGGGAAGGGAGGGGATATTCAAACAGTACTGGGTGTGGTGATGCTGGCAGTACAGCACGTTAGCCTGTGAGATTCCCAGTGGCTACCATTTATTGAACATCTCACTATGTACCAAAGACTTGCTTTGTGTGCATTATTGCATTAAATTAATTCTAATCCTCTGGACAGTGTGGCAAAGAAAGTCATTATTCCCATTTTATGAAAAAGGAAAGTGAGACTCAACAAGTTAAATATTTGCCCAAGGTTGCAGAGCTGGCATATGCTGGAATCTCTTAAACCCCAAAGTCTGTGGACTTCCCACCATCCTGATGTCCCAAGAAGTGAGGAAAACATACCAAAGACAAACTTATAAAAATTATATAATTATGTGCTTTTTTTTTTTTTTTTTTTTGCGGTACGCAGGCCTCTCACTGTTGTGGCCTCTCCCGCTGCGGAGCATAGGCTCCGGACGCGCAGGCCCAGTGTCCATGGCTCACGGGCCCAGCTGCTCCGCAGCATGTGGGATCCTCCCGGACCGGGATACGAACCCTTGTCCCCTGCATCAGCAGGCAGACTCTCAACCACTGCGCCACCAGGGAAGCCCTTACGTGCTTCTTTTAAACCAATATTAAAAATTATACTGCTACCACATTAAATCCCCTATTTCATGAATATTATTCTTAGAGAAGGGCTATTTTTTGGTTAAAAAGAAAGGGAATCAATGTAAAGCAATTAAGTAAACTATATTGAGATGGTGGAGAGTGCAGACATGGCAAACATCTCAAAGGAGGCCAACCTAATGACTGGAGGTTGGCGAACACTGCTGTCAGCCACACGGCCTCACAGAGCAGGAAAGCAGGGAGATTGTTACTAGCTGCCTCGAATTTTGTGTTGAGAAGGATTCTGAAGGCTCATGTGTTATCTATTAGTGATGCCTGCCTTGGGGCACGAGGCAGGCTTGGGGGAAACTAAGAGTGACTTGTGAGGTCTCTTTGATCAAGCCAACCTGCTCCTTTCCCAAAGGAAGATGAAGCCCAGAGAAATTAACTGAACCACTCAAATGTTTTAAGTCCGTAATTCTACCATGAGAAGCTTTTCTCTAACAGGTCCAGACATTTGCTCATCAATATCTTTCGTCTTTGGGCAAGGGACGGGGGTCATGATATATGCATAATTTCTCCCAGTTAAGTTATTTCCAGTGGACAGACAGGACTGGAATCGAATCCTGCCCTATTCCACATGTGATTAGAAGAAGTGACCTTTTATTTATTTTTTAACATCTTTATTGGAGTATAGTTGCTTCACAATGGTGTGTTAGTTTCTGCTGTATAACAAAGTGAATCAGCTATACATATACACATATTCCCATACCCTCTCCCTTGCGTCCCCCTCCCATAGGAAGTGACCTTTGAAGTTCACTCCTCCACAGAGTTGAGATCACCATCGTTATGGTGCTATTGCAAGGGTTGGATGAGATAAACTACGTAAAGCGTCAATTATGATAAGCAAAGTAAAAGTTCAAGAAACAGTACCTAGTATTCAATTATTCCCTTATCCAGACAATGGATACTTGTTCAGTGCCTACTGTGTGCATTGATCTTTAACCAATAGGTTTGCGCAACAGTGAAAAGGACAAGGCAATTCATTTTTCGGTGCACACTTCGAAGGCTCAGCTAACACTTCCCCAGGCCTTTATGGACATCATCTCTTTGGCATCCAGCCCTCCATCCTCACCAACACACGAATGCACAGATCCGGACCACATGCTCTCACACCAGGAGAATCAGAAAATACACTAAGAAAAATCCAATAATACTGACTTGAGGTTTTTAAACTCCTTGGGGGTAGATAGATACAAGGCAGTAAACCAGCATAGGGAAAGAAAAACAGTTTTTAAAAAAAAAGCTAATAAAAAAATCCCATAGGAAGGAAATGGAAACCCCCCACCCCCCAAATGGAACTAAATTGTGTGGTTGCTGGAGTTCCTTTCCTGGAAAGGGGGCCAGAAGCTGGGAGCATGCAGCACTTACACTGGAATTGTTTTCTAAACAGATTTTTTTTTTTTTAGCATTTATTTTTCACATATTTTAACCTTTCTCAGAACGCCCTGGCCGAAAGCAGTAAATATGCTGTACTGTTAAACCTAAATTAGGGACCTGTGTCGGTTGAGGCATCCAGCTGGGTTTTTTCTGGCTATGGGAGAATGGCCCAGGGGGGAAGGCACACGGCAGCCTGTCACCCTCAGGTGCTCGCTGGGTGCAGAGGTGCGCTCCACTCGGCGGCCCCGGGCCCATGGCAGTGAAAGCAGGGGCTGGGGGAAGCGTAAGGGAAACTTAAGAAAATAATGAAGGGACATGTGTATATTGAGAAAGTTAAAAAAAAAAATGTTAAATCGGCCTGTTGTCAGAACCAGCAAGAGAGGGTATGACTACAGTTTCATTTTGGATTCCTAGTTACAAGAAGTGTGTGTGGGGATGGGAGTTAGGACTTGGCAGGGGGTGCCTAGAGGTAGCATATTAAAGGGGTGGAGAGTGGCCCAAGTTTTATTCAAAACAGTAGGTTTTAGCTAAAGCCAAGTTGGGCAAAAGGGACATGTTCACAAGTCATCACCAGTTGTGTCCAAAGAAACGTCACTTTCCATCTTATGATTTTCCATGGTCCTTGGGGACCAAATGGAAAGCTGTAGGACTTTTTTCTTCAGGAAAGCACACCCTGGGTGAAGTATAAGTCTTGGGTGACACTTTGGGTCACCTTTTTACCATTATAAGAGTTCAGCACAGCCTGACTTGGTCAGAAGGTACCTGAAGATGTACTTTGAAGAAAGTTCTATAATCAGGGATGAGTGGGTTTATTGATCTTATTGGAAAATGGGCACTTCAGCTTCTTTCCAGGGAATCAGCCGGGATGTGTCAGCAAAGAGTCCCTTTGGGTACATCGACCCAAACTGAAAAATGTGCTTAAAACATTTCATGTCTCCTGGTGCTGGTGCTACTGGCTGAATCGTCTGATGCACTACGCGGGAAGAAACCCGGGGTGGGAGTGGTGGGGGGAGGCTGGCATCGCCTCTCTCTGCAGACTGCTCTAGCACCGGCACCTCACAGCAGGCCTTGGGGCAGTTCAGGGACCCACTGAGCCTCGGCACAAAGATCCTTGCAGTCGGGAAGGGCCTTCAGCTCACAGATGTTCTGCAGGAGGGTAGAACGTGCGAAGTGTCTGCTGGTGCCACCAGGTCTTATAGTTGGGATCGGCGCTCGGGCTGCTAGGACATGACCAAAGGAAACAAATATTTGACCAGACAGCTGAGAACATCTGTTTGGTTTTGCTTGTGCGGAGGCAGCCTGCTTGGCCTGAGGTGTCTGCTTCTGGCTGAGATGCAAAATGGACGCCCGTTTGGGAACATGGGCAGTGCCAAGTATGGGCAAAGTCAACATAGGTGACTGCATTTTCCCCTGTTTAAATCCCTCAATAAGATAAGTTTCTTCCTGGTTTATTCCAAATGTAAACATTTGGTGTTTGAAGGGAGAAGACACAAACGGACCTGGGTGTCTTGGGCACCAGCTGTTCTCTGGGCTTGGAATGCCTTTTTTGTCTCCTTTTCCCAACTGGGGATGCTAATGGGCCTCAAGTCACTGCTGCTTGGACTGCCCCGCAAACCCCGCTTCTTCCCTGGCCAGGACAGGAAAGGTGATGCAGAGGGAGAGGGTGTGTAAAGGAGCTGTCCTGGGAGGAAGCACTGAAAAAAAAGAAAAAGGAAAAAAAAGAGAAAGAGCGGTGACATCCTGGTCATGCTTCCATGGGCTTTTTAAGAACGCCCAGGCTGCCAGCCAGTGGTGGCTGCCGCGGACCGGTGGCAGAATGATGCCTGGTTTATTCTTAGTAAAGTGCTCGGGGAACGTGAGCCCGGGGGCTCAGGAATGGAAGAGCAACCACCAAACAAAACAGAACGAGGGGGCCTCCCTGGTGGCGCAGTGGTTGAGAGTCCGCCTGCCGATGCAGGGGACACGGGTTCGTGCCGAAGTCCGGGAAGATCCCACATGCCGCGGAGCGGCTGGGCCCGTGAGCCATGGCCGCTGAGCCTGCGCGTCCGGAGCCTGTGCTCCGCAGCTGGAGAGGCCACAACTGGGAGAGGCCCGCGTACCGCAAAAAAAAAAAACAGAACGAGGCTCGCTCTGCCTGCCTTCTGGAGCCATTCAGAGCTGGGGAGGGAAGTAGGTGGAGGCGAAGACCCAGACATTGTTGCATTTTGAGTGCCCCCGGCCCCCGCCTCCTACCCCCCAAATCATGATTGTTTTATGTGGTTCTTTTTCCCTTTGGTGAGGAAAATGGGATGTGGTGTCAATTACTGGGAAAAATATACAAAGTCCTAATGGCTAATCTATTCTTCTAAGTATGAGGAGGGCTACTACACCTAAGAGAGTTGATCTAATTGTGTAATAAAACTCGAATCATTTCAAGCGGGATGGGACCTGCCGGGTCTGTTCAAGAAAGCTCCGGCTGCTGCTCTTGCAGCCCGGGGCAGGAGAGTGGTGAGCTGACCCTGGAAATTGCTCGTGGGTAAAATCCGACGGGGGACTGAAGGGAGTCGGGAATATGGCAGCAGGGAGCAATGAGTGAGTGTAAAGATGGTGGACCGTAAACAGCATCTTCTTGTTTCATGTGTCTCCATGGTGGCAGTTGTTTTCTCAGCTCGAATGTCTATGTCAAGAGTCTAACCTTGGAGCAGAATCCACATGCTGCCCCACGATATTCTCTCCTTCTTTCCCCCTTCCCGGCCCTCATCTTTTGTAGATTGTTCTTTAGAAAACTCACCGTGCCAAGCCTTTTCACATAATTGACTTGTTTAATGTAATCCTCCTGACACCCCTCGTTGGAAAATCCAATTATCATTTTACTGATGAAAAAAGCCAAGAAAGACAAAGTTGTGCAAAGTTACATTGCTAAAAAGTGATGGTGCTGGGGCTCAAACTTGGACTTTCTAACTCATTTCTAGACTTTGCCATGTCCCTGTTTTGGGGCAGTGTGCCTTCTTTGCAAAGCCCACTAAGTGATTTGGGTGTCAGGGCACAGTGGGGAGTTTGGGAAGGGGACGTGTACATGGGAAGCTAGTGACAACACAGATCCTAAAATTAGCTTTTCTCCTTTCAACTCTCTCTGATCCGATCTAAAAACATGAAAAGGCTTGCAATTCCCTTGCATGTAAGTCCAATGACAGCTTCTACCGCCACCACAAAAGGCAAAGCCTCTGTTTATTTAAGCATTGGGATTTTTTTTTTTTAAAGAAAAATACATCTGGGAGTAGAAGTCACTGGGTTATAAATGAGCTCTCACACCACCAAAGAAAAAAAATAATAATTACAATAAAAATAATGGCACCATATTCTCTGATAAACCAGTGCCAGAAAAGCTCTTGGGGATCAAGTTTTGTCAGTCCCCAGCTTTTACCAATTTAAATTCTTGGCAGAGTATTAAAAAAAAAAAGTATAAGGTATTTGAAACTCCAGTCCCTCAGGTACTAAATCTAGTGTTTCCTGGCACTAGATGAATGTTACTGAAGTGAAAACCTAGCACCACAGGACCATATCTCCATGGCTGTTCATATTTATACTTAACAGACAAATATGTCATTCTTTCGGGATCTCTTTACAGGGCCAATTTTTTTTTCTCATATGTTACCCACCCTTTTCTGATAAAAATGAAGGCAGACCAAGGCCAGGACACAGACTTTGAGTTGTGAGATGCTCTTTTAGTATCAGAAACCATGTTTCCCCAAAGCTGCCTAATTTCCTGAGCCACAGATCGAATTAAGGAATAGGACAGGTGGGACTCCATGGAGATGGTGAAGGGGAGCAGGTTGGATGTAGCCTGGTGGCATTTACTCCCTGGTTACTTCACTTGTCCTTTTTCTTTATAGTGTGACTGGGATCCACAGGGAGAGTTGGAACTCTGTGGTCCCTCAGATGTTTTTGCCAGAAATTTGGCTTTGCAAAAGATGTGCAACTCTCTCTGCACAATTAGCAAAAGGATCCTTTTTTAGTATCAATGTCTACTCCACTCCATTCATGAACTAGGGGTCATCTTTCCTATCCTAGACTCCTGCAATTTGACCCCATCACAGAGTCCTCTAGTTACCTTTTAGAATTTGTTTTCTACTGTACTGCTACTAATCAAGTTTCTTCTCTCTCCTCTCCCCTAACTCCAGCTAATGAAAGTTTAGTCCAGAAATATCTCAAATGACTCACCTCCCCAAGTCTGTAGACTACATTTTAACCTTCATCATATAAGAAGGGAAGAGGACATGTTTTTATTGAACACCTACTATGTTTGAGGCATTTAGTCCTTACTCAATTTTAAACTTGTATGACAAATCTTATAAACCTCATGAATAAAGGAAGGGTATTAATATTTTAAGTACCCTGAAACCCTGAGAAGCACTGCATAAAATATTGCAATGTGCCACTTCCGTTGCTTTGTCTAATCTAGAGGTTCATATTTTTGCAAGTGGAAAATACGTCCTTTAACTTTCAGAAAAACAAGTTTTTAGTCTAAGTGTTAAGATATCTCAAGTCTCTGTACTTTGTAAAATATTTATATCCTAACCTGAGGGGCACAGGGATGTCTCTGCAGGAATGGAAAATAACTGGGGTGAGGATTTTCAGCAAGCAGTTGCCACAGGAACTTTCCACATGTGCTGTGGGTACCACTTAAGCTTTGGCCTACACGGCAGGCTTGCCTTGGCCCAGGCTGGTGAGATGCTACTCAACTGTCTAAAGCAACTGAGAACCACAGCATCAACTGGTAATGGCAATGAGGTCGATATTTTCTTTTCATTCTCCTGCTCCCAAAGTAAGGCAGCTGCCCACGGCAGCCCCCTGCTCTCCACCCTTTCTTTCTGTTCTCCCTTTGGAGTTGCTCATCAACTCTAAATTCTGTCATGATTTCTTTCCTAATCTCTATGCCCCATGCTGACTTCTCCTTAGGGCATCCGTCCTGTGTGCCCAGCTGCCTGTGGGACATTTAAACCTGGTGGCCGCACCTCAAACGCAGCATGCCCCCAGATGAACTCTTTCTCTCCCAGTGTTCCCTGCTTTAGCCAATGTCCCCATTTTCCCAGTTGCCCATATCTGAAATACTAGACCATTCTGACTCTCCAGGCTTTTAGTCTTTTTTAGTATAAACAGTAGCCATGTGCTTTGCCTTTTTTGGCTTCATAGTCTCATTGAGTCTTTATCACAATTCTATGAAGTAGATATTATTGTTATTTTCACTTTATGAATGAGGACTAAACTCAGAGGTGGGAAGTGATTGGCCCAAGGTTACACTACTGAGTGAAACTACAAGTAGTGGGTTCCCATTCAGATCTTGGTCTGTCTTTCTCCAGAGCCCACACGTAACACTCTATATTATATGGCGGTCAGGTAGAGTCTGACCAGAATTCCTAAGAAATGCCTCTTGAAGTCATCAGTCCTGGTCTAGTCCCAGTCTACCTAGCTTCTCACCCTCTTTCTCCTAGACTGACTTCCTAAAACCATGATTTCCCTGGATTCAGTCTTTTCCCATCAGAAACATTATCAAGTGCTCACCTCATGAAGATATGTGTTTACTATTTTGAGCAAGAACCAGCCTCTAGTGGTCCTCCATGAGAGCAGCCTTACCCAAAATGTGCTCTGGGACATTCCACATATATCTCCTCGTTGGAGGGGCAAGAGTCTGCTCTGGTCCAGGATGAGGGCAAGACAGCTTTCAGTCTAATAAAAAAGGTAGACATTAAATAAAAGTTACAGAGGTGATGAATGTTTTGAGGAAAAGCACAGAATGCTTATGGGAACCCCTGAAAAGTGAACTAAGGTCAGGGAGGCTCCTTTTAGGAAGATCCATAGGGTGTTTATAGGTGTACGTAGGGTTAAAGGAAACTAAATACATTTCTTTATTCCAGGTCTTCTCAAAGCCTGACAATGTGCTAAGTGTAGCTGGCGGTCAGCTTCAAGATGACCAGGCCTGCCTTGTCCACCTGTATCTCAGGGCTGGACAGTACCTGGAACAGAGTAGCCTCTCAATAAACATTTGTTCAAAGAACACATGAATGAACAACAAAATGCTTTTGGATGAAATTAATGTAGAGATCATGCCATTTACAATATTTACTAAAATTTTCATCATGTCTACACTTTTGCATCTCCTGAAAGGTAAATTCCATCAAAACCTTATTTCCTTTAGGTTCTTTACTCCAGGTTAAGAGTTTTAAGGGATCAAGGATGGAAGTCAGGTAGACCTGGATTTGAATCTTCCTCCATTTATTAGCTGTGTGAACTTGGGAGACTTATTTAACCTCTCTGTTCCAGTTTCCTTATCTGTAAGATGAGAATTATAATCCTGACCTTCCAGGGTGACTGGGAGGAATAAATACAATAATGCATGTAAAATCCTTGGCATAGAGCCTGGCACAGGGTAATCCAATAAATGGTAGATGTCACTGTTGCTGTTGCAGTTGCGATGGGTGGCTTGTCTCCAGCCTCAAAGGGCTGGCAGTCTAGAGGGGAGACACAGAGCACCTACTCACACGCATCATCAGATGGGCCCACACTCTCCTCGTGCTCAAGTGTGACCAACCCACCAACCTGAACTTTATTCGGACCCTTCTAGGGTCGTGTTCACTGTCTACCATGGAAAAGAACTGACCTTACTCCATTCGCCGTGCACCTCTTAGACCCCAGTTGGAATTCTACCTCCCCAGTTGCAAAGCAGTTGCAAAGCCAAGTGATCCTAGTAAAGCCACTTTACCTGTTCTCCTTTCTGGTTTCTGTTTCCGTGGTTATAATGGCGCTAACAATGCACATCTCATTGGGAGGTGGTGAAGATTCACTTAAAGAAGATAATGAACAGGCCTTCTGCAGAGTAGGTGCATAATAGCGTTAGCTGCCTGCCCTGCTTAACAACTCCTTCTCCCCCGCCACACCCACCCTTCCCCTACGGGCAGGAAGCAGTCCTGCAGAGAGGCCCCAGTCCTCCTCCTGGGGCTGGGATTTCACTCTCGCCCAGTACAAAATTGCCATGCACTATCCAAACGTCCTTATGAGTTTCTGAATCCCATGAGAGGTAAAAGGACTCTTCTTGCGAGCACTTGCTTAGCTTTCTGGACCATCAGCATAGGGACCAAAAGCAGACCCCTCCTCCCCCAAGTCCTGACTTCCTGTCCTCCCCTGTTAAGTCTGCGTGGTGGTCCCAGCTCCTAGAGCCTGCAGTCAGAAGCGACCAGCATGGCCTGTTCTCTCTGCCCGCCACCAGGCTCCTTTCTGGCTCTCAGAGCCAACAGTGCGCCTCTCTAAAGATCCAGAAAACCCCACTGGAAACAGCCCCGCTGGTGCCTGTTCTCCAGGCTTTCTGAGTCCACACTCCTGTTTCTCTGCGCCCAGCGAGGCTGCTGCGCAAGTTCTCCTCACCCGCTGAGAAGGGAGAGGAGAGAAGTGTTGTCTTCCATCCCCAGCCTCTTATTTCTGGTTTCTTTGGTGGCCCCTCCGCATTTTTTACTGTACGTCCTTGGGACTCTCAAGGTCCTGAAGAAGCAGCTGGGAAGAGCTTTAGGAGGGTACAGACACTAACTGTAATGTGACAGCATTCGGTTCTCTTAGAAGTGTGCATGGCAGTGCCTCTGGAGGGGGGGTGTGATGTTGTGGAAGCAGTAGGGTGACAGCTTGAGAACAGGAGCAAGAAGCTGAGGAATGTCTTCAGTGGGCGGAGGCTGCACGGGGACATGGGGGAGAGGAAAACCAGAGGTGGCACTGACGAGGGACAACAGAGACCAGAAATATGGATGGAGATTTTCACTGTCTGCCGCAGAGTCCCTGTGGACCCTTACCAAATTTTCAGTAAGATCTGCACTGCTCACCAAAGCACTGTGCCAATGGATTCTTTCTTGGGAACTCCCATAGGAGCTGAATTCTGCACAGGGTTGGTGCAGGACAACAGTAGAGCTTAAGCAGAGGCAGGAGCTGGAGGATACCTGGCTTCCAAGGTGGCCACAGCTACAATAATGAGGACAGGAGTCAGAGCCATGGCGGTTTCCTTACAGCCTGCTCATTAAGAAATTCAGCACGCTCTGAGAACTACCTACCTTCCTGGCAGTCATGAAAAACTTTACGATGCCTCTTCTCATGGAGCAGGTGATCTAATGGAGAAAACAAATAAGCAGACACCCAGCTTGAATCCACACACAATGACCTCAAACCAATCATGGTGGGGCCATTAACTTCTGACCAGGGAAGTCGGAGGAGGCTTCAGGAGCCTTAAGAAATGACGTAGGTGGAGATGATTAAGGCTTTACACATGGGGGGTGCAAAGGAGCATGTTGGTGTTGGGGCGCAGTTGAGTACTATCACGAGACTCATATCGAGAATGGGGGCCTCCACCAGGGGGAGTCTTGAAAACACTCCCTGGACCTGGAATGTTATTACCCAGACAGACGTTGAAGGTATTTGACGACACAGGTGACATAATCCAACAGAAGCGGACAGCCAGTGTAGGATAGATTGAGGAGGAGCAGAAGAGGAGCTTGGAGACCAGCTAAGGAGTGACTGTAGCCGTCAAGGTGAGAGGATCAAGGCCTGAATGAGGGGTCCTAGCAGGGCCCCCTTCTCAGCTAGACATGCTGGCTTTAATTGTCCCCTTGGGTGTGCCCGTGGAAGAATTCTCAACACTGAATAGTCAATCCTAAGAGCCCAGCTTGTGTATCCAAAGACCAAATCTGTCTTTGGTTGTTCCCCTCAACCCTGCTTTCTCCATTGCCAATGCATCCGTCAAGGAAACGAATCAAAGCAAGTCCAGTAAAGCAGATAATTGGCAGGTTGGAAATGATGCTGGGAGAGGGCGTGGTCAGCCTGCCAGTGTGGGAACCGGGTGCTGGGGGCGGAGGACTCATGTGAATCCACGTGTGAGATTCAACTGCATATTGATCCAGCCCATTTGCACGTGAACCTCATCATCATCTCCTGCTTAAGCCCTCGCTTCCCCGGTAATTGACTCTCGCATATTGATTAAGATGTTGAAGTGTCCCAGGATTTCTTGGTGGTGATGCCGGCTCGCCTCCCGGCAGGCAGGGCTAGCAAAGCTCTCACTGTATGCCTGTCACCGCGTGCTCCTTAATGGATAAAGCTGTCATCTGAGAGCTGGAATGTCTTAACAGGCAAAAAGATGAAATTAACTGTTCAATAATGTATGGGACATGGAAAAAACTTTACCCAACAACTTGAATTGATTGCTCTAAGTGTTTTGACTGCACTTGCCTGCTTTGCATAAAGTCAGCGACTTTGGCTAGCCTGATTTTCACGCACAGCCACTTCTCGGCCTCTTTCAGCAGAAGAATTGAGAGACTTCTGCTGCTGCCAGGAATGGGCTGTCTGGAGCGGAGCGGGTGGGCGGGGTGGGAAGCAGGTGGGCACAGCCGACACTCACCCCCTGGGACTCTTGAGTGATCCCAGGTCTTTAAAGAGATGGGTTCTGGCAGTTCTGCGGAACTTTGCTGGAATTGGTCATCACGCGTGAGGTGGGTGAATCGCTGGGTATGGAATTCCTGGAGTTCGGTGACCTCACTTGGCCCGTGGCTCACGTCCTCGACTCCAGCGTAAGGCTGAGGCCTCCTGCAGAGAGAGGATGTGTGTCGGACCCATGGGTGGGGAGAGGGCAACTGGGTCACACTTTTAACACTAGTTTGATAAACAATTTCCGTATCACTTAAACTGGACTTTGCTTATGGTTTGGGATTCAGTTAAACACATGCTCTCGAACTATCCTGCAGGTATGAGAACCCACTGTGAGTTTCTCCACAGTCTGCTCCCTTTCTAACCTGGAAAAGGGGGAAAATAGCGAGGTAGCAAACGTATACTCTACGTCTTTTCTGCCAAGCTCAGCCTTTTAAAAACATAACAAGATCCTTTGAACGTAGCTCTGTTTTATCACAGGATCTTTACTGAAGTTTTAATCAACATAAGCAGCTGACAAAATAGGAGATTGCAGAGTCGGCTGTATGTTATGTACCCTCCTTGTGAGTCTGAAAAAAAAAATCATAACATTAAGAGAAGAGAAAATAAACAGCCTCGTTTAAAAAACAAATGAATCCCACCAAACCAAGGAAATCCTCTTGCACCCAGAGGAAGACCTGCCGTGTGGCGTGCCGACGGCAGCCCCGGAGTTTGGAGCCTCATGGAGATCATTACCATAAAACAAATAACCATCTCGTTTTTGTCACCCACTATGAGTGAACTCAAAACCTTAGGCCCATGTCCAAAGATTCCTTCTCCACAAGCCCAGCCAGCTATGGATCAGGCTGACACCACTATAGAAGGCAAGGAGGGCACAGCCCCTGTGTCCATATCCAGATTCTTTTCTTGGTCCAGCCACTGTGCCTTGGCCCGTGGCCTCATCTCATCACCACTGCCTTCAACTTCCTTACTTGTTTCCTTTCTTTCCTTGCCCGAGGATGGGACAGACACCCCAGTCTGAGTTTCTCCACTTAGTGTGTAAGGGAGAAATCACTAGATGAGAAGGGATGAATGCTTCTCTTTTTCTATCCCCATCTAGATCTCTTTTTGAAGCTGGGCTGCTGTCTTGCGCTCCAAGAAGGGCATCCCCTGGGCCTGCATAGTGATTTCATTTCGAAGGTGGTGCACCGTAACTATTGAAGAGAGGGACCCTGGGGACTGTAAGACTCCTACCTTTATGGCCAATGCTACCTCTCTTTTCACTGAGACAGGAAGTAACTGCCAGAGCAAGGGGAACAGGGCCCATTGTCTCAGGCAGGGCAAAGTGGTGTTGCGATGGAGAGCTGGGCTCTCCAGTTGTTTAGACCTGGATTTGAATCTCAGTTCTGCCACTTAAAATGTGTGGGCCCAGCATCCATTGGGGCTCACTAAATATGCACTGACAGAAGGAATGAATGAGGAAGAGGCAGATGGTGAGGATATGGTGCTGATGGGGCAGCAAGGAAGGAGGGGATGCAAAGTAGCAGGGAGGTCCAGCTGGATTATGGTCCCTTAGGAAGGTTTCTTGAAAGAATACTTTAACTGGGTTATGAAGTAACAGATAAGTACCCACTAGCTGAGAAGACTCAAGTGGGACCAAGCAAGATGTGATAAGAGAATTGGCCTGAGAGGCCTCAGGGAGTCTGGAGAGTTGGATGGGGCCACTAGCAATGTCGGAGAGCCTTGAATGCCAGATGCAGCCCAGGAGTGAGCATTGGATTCTTTGAGTAGGAGACTGGCGGGATCTGTCCTTTGGGAATGATTCCTTGGCCACAAAGGAATGGTGATGAATGAGCCACCGGGAGTCAGGACAAGTGATCTGTCTGGGGCAGCCACCCTGGTGTGGAGTAACAAGGGCCAGAGCTAAGGCTCTGGGGGTCAAGACAAGGAAATTACACAATATTGGCAGATCTCTGGGGAGGCTGCCCAGCCGTCCTGACCCTCCCAATATTGGGGTGGCATTCATATCAGAGTTTCTAAGTTGGAATAGAGACTTTTCAGGCAGCTTTCCTGGAAGTTCTATTTCTGTGCATGTTCTCACTTTGCAACCAGAACCAGAGAACCGGATGACTAAGACAAGACTTTTTCCCATCATCCTTCCCTTGTTCCTGCTTCCTCAGATACCCATCCCATGCACGCTCCGGCAGGTAGTGGGCACACAAAGATGCAAGGCACCAGGTCCCTCTTGCCTGCTGTTCTCAGACCACAGCAGACAGGCCAACTGATACACAGACATGGCTAAGGTGCTGAGGAGGCCAGGGGCACAATGTCACTAACTCAAATGAGAGGTACAGCTCACGGAAGCTCATACCTCTGGACTGGTCAAGTGCACACAGGAACTTGGCCTCGGCAAAAAAGGAAAAGAGAGGTTCCAAACCTGATTCTTTGCAACGGCATGAGAGAAAGCTTGGGAGAAAGTGGGGTTAATACACAGAAGCGCATGGTTGGGTCAGACCAGGCACATGGTTTGGTAGAAAAACCAGGCTGGCGCAGCCACAGTACCGCAAGCGCGGGCTCAGGCTTTCAGGAATCAACACCGCTGCCTGGGGGCGGGGGATTCTTGGAGACACTTCACAGTTACTCTGGTCACCTTTAGCTTCTAGACTTCCTGAAGTACAGAGAGTACTTGCCCCTTAGCCATGGGGAAGAGCAGTAAATTAGGTCAGAAATGCAATTTATCTCCATAGGTAACTAGGGGGAATTGTCCCAGAGCCTGGGTGACCGATAGCCAACTCCCCAAATCGGTCTCAAGGCCATCACAGTAAGTGATTTGCAGTGGTGGGAATGGAAATGATTTATTCTGAGAACCCTGTCGGTATTGCTGTTAAATCATTTGTATTTCGTTATGGGACATGAGTGGGCTAGCCGTTCCCCAAACGACATTCCTTTGCTTGGGGCCCCCATGCCATTTCCAAAACTGGTTATTTCAGGTGACAATTAACAGGAAATGATGATAACCACCCCCAGGGTGGTCACTTTTCCAAGGGAGGCTGCGTATTAAGTTTCAATTACTTATAGTCTCTGATCTAGGTCTCCAAAAGGAAATGAGCTGCTTCTATAGTTGTCAGAGAAAATCAGTTTCTTTCTTTCTCCTTCCCATTCTCTGTTTTGTCAATTTTCAGGAAGTTAAACTAAGAGTTAAATTAAACGTTCTCTGGGGTCTCATCTGTAAGAAACACATCTATTTCTCTCACAGTCCAAACTCTAAAAGGCAAAGTAGGAAACCGAAAGAATAAGAAGCAAATAGTCAAGCCAAACGAAATAACGTTCATTTGCCCATTTCCCTTCAAGAGGTGAATCCTGTGTTATTGAGAATGCTCCAGACAGGGTCCCCAGGTGGCAGCCTGACATCCCAGCATCCCCTGCCCTGATGGATGCCAGGCTCATTCATTCTCCTCTGAGGAACTGTGCTTTGGGTCCATGGAATAGTATGTGCTGGTTTCCAGGCGAGGTAGCAAACCAGGGTTCAGCCCAGACAGGCCGAATGTGCAGGGCTTCTGCTGACTGCTGCCGCCGTGGCTGGCATGGTGCTTTTCTGCTACCTCTGCTAAGGCGGCGAGCAGTGTCTGTTTGAAGTCTGGTCTCTGGGAAGGAGACCCAAGAGAACATGAGCTGGGCTTGTCTGGATATCAAAGTCCAAATTAAAAATTTATTCCAGTGTTTGAAAAATTCCTGACCCAAACCTTCATATGGATTAAAAAAATACACACTCCCTTGTTTCTGCAGTGTCTCCAGTTGAGGACTAAAGGATTTATTCTGAAAAAGAAAAAAATAAAAGCGAGGTCAAATAGTTCCATAAATGGACTCTGGTCAGACAGCTTCTTAGCTAAATCTGTAAGGAAAGTAATCTGTTTCACCATTTTGGGCAGCAGGGAAGCACTTGTTTTAGTTATCATTTTTGAATCTTCTTTTTTTTTTTCTCCCTCTCTTTTCCTATTACATGTCAGATCGCCTGGTTCCTCAGTGCTAGAGCTGGAGGGTAAAGAATGAGAAAGAGCTTCTCCTATTCAAACCTCCCTCCCCACTTCACCCCATTGGACAAAAAAAGTAGAGATGAAGACTTTTTTTCACAGTTGTGGATTTGAGGAGGAAAATGATGGCCAAGCAAATAATCTGCTAGTAATTATGAAATTATAGATAGCAAGAACATGAAAAATCATTAGCAGAAACAGGAAAACATTAAATAAAGAAGGAGTAAAGGTTTAAACAAGGCCTTAACAAAAATTTATAAAACAAGTAGAACTAACCTGAAATGGGGAATTATTAGTGAAATATTGAAACAGAAGTTGAGAATGAGAAATCAGCTCCAAGGGCAAAACACCTAGAGGGGGCCCAGGATCAGTATATCAAATTCCAGTTGAAACCAAAGGGCAGAATAGAGGAAAGTGCTAGAACCATGTCAACAGACAGAAGCAATGGAAACCATGGATGGAGACAGTGTCAGAGCTACAAAGACATAAAGCAGCCTGCAAAAGATGCGTGCTGGGGCGTAATGCATTTACACAGTTCCTCCGGTCCAGGGTTTTTGCTGTTGTTGTTTTGATAAACTTCGGTAAAGTGAAGTGTAACTGATATACCTATCATTAGTGTACAGTTTGAAGATTTTCAGAGTGAGCACCCCCTTTCAGATGTGGCCGTGGAGCATCACCATTACCCCTAAAATACTGTCTGTACTCCTGCTCTCGAAGTGATAGCCATCATAGATTAGCCTGCTTGTTTGTGAAAGTCACATAGGGTCTTACAATATTTATTTCTTTTTTATTTCTTCTTCTTTCATTCAATTTTATAAGACCAATTTGGTAATCTTTTGTTTTGGGGCTAGTGAATTTCATGTCTTGTTCAAATTTACCCTCACCAAAATGATGGAGATATCCTCATGCATTACGTTCTAGAAACTTTATTGTTTAACTTTTTCACGCTAAAGTCTATGATCCATATTTTATCTATATTTTCAAATATAAAATTAGTTCTAATATCCACTTAATATTTTTTAGTGTCTGTACAGTGTGTCTTGGTAATTTATGCCAACTCTCTTTTTATCTAGTTCAGTCTTTCCAGAGATTTATTTATTAGTCTTCCTCTAAAGGATACAGACAAATACACAGAAACCCATTATACAATAAAGAATTAAGAGAACACCAACTGAAATGTATATAGTGAGTTGGTAGTTTAAAGCAGAAGAAATTATAATTGCCTGGAAAGCTCAAGAGAGACTTATAAAGTGGGAAGTATTTGAGATAATCCTTGAAGGAAAGGTAGGATTTCGACAGTGTAAATAGAAGCATTTGGGCATCGTTGGCAAAGGGGAAACTTGGAAGTAGTCGTTTGGATAAAGTGTAACAGAGAACTGGGGAAAGCGGGAAGTCTGAAAGATGGGAAGGTCCAGACTATCAAGAGACTTAAGTCATAGACAATGAGAAAACAATATTTTCAGTATTTTGTTATCTTGACTATTTGTAAACATGAGGAATGATGTTGAGAAAAGACTCCAAGTCTTTTTTCCAGCCTGGTGATTGGGAGGATGGTGACATTTCTAAAAAAAAAAAAAAAAGAAGCAGGCAGAAGAAAGAGCATTTCAATGTTTAGAAATGTAGATTCGTGGGTACCAGCAGAAGGCTGGAGGCAAGACTGAATGAGTTATCAAGGGAGGGAGCAGCTCAAGGAGCCGATCAGGCTGAGTCCAGAGTCACTGACTAGCTCCCTTGTTTTTTTTTAACATCTTTATTGGAGTATAATTGCTTTACAATGGTGTGTTAGTTTCTGCTTTATAACAAAGTGAATCCGCTGTACATATACATATGTTCCCATATCTCTTCCCTCTTGCGTCTCCCTCCCTCCCACCCTCCCTATCCCACCCCTCTAGGTGGTCACAAAGCACCGAGCTGATCTCCCTGTGCCGTGCAGCTGCTTCCCACTAGCTATCTGTTTTTTCTAGCTTCCTTTAAGAAGTAAAAAGAGAATGGAGTCAGGGAGCTTGGGAGAGAGAGGGGAGTACGAGTCCTGGAAGCCAAGAGAGCAGGGCTTTCGTTTGGGGAGAGTTCATTGTATCAGCCTCCACAGAGGGGCTGAGTGATGAGGAATGAGAAAGCTACTGGGCTTAGCGTGTGGGAAATCACTGCTGACCTTCGTGGTATTTAAGGAGATTGCAAATGTTTGGTGTCAATGGGAAGAGAAGAGAGAGCTTCATTTGAATGGGCCTGCTCTTCCTAGCTGTGCAACTCCCTCTTTCTTACATTCAGCAGTTCTTCACTGGCTCCTTCCAATTGTCAGGCCCCATGCCAGGTACTCATTGTATGGTGGTGCACAAGAGAGACATGATTCTTCCCCCACTGAGCTCACATCTATAAGAGGAGCTAAACGTCCCACAAATATAAAGAAATGATTTAAAAAAACCATGATTAGCGGTCAGGGCAAAAGAAGAAAGGATTATGGGAGAGAATAAAAGGAGCTTGATTTAGAAAGCAGGGAGGGGTCAGGGAATATTTACCGTGGATGGCATGCAGAGGCGTAAATGGATTGTGACAGTACGGAAGTGACCTTGAGAACCTCATTCAGGGGCCATGTAGATTATGAAGGTCTAGAACTTACAGAACGTCACAACTCCCCATCATATGCCTATCTTCAAGAGATAGAGATCAATGGGGAAATTTTATAGTTTGAGACAAATTTTTCTTCAAAGGCACGTGAGGTATATGAGTCTATCAGTGTGAAGTTATAATGTCGGGAGACTACGAAAGCTAATATGATTCATTGTAATTATCATTTATAATGTATACTCCTAATCACATTGCTCTTAGAACATCTACATCATCTTTCCCTTTTGAAATGCTTGTGTTTCCCAACAGACTTCGAAAGGGGCTTTTATCAGGTCCATCAGTCCAAACCTTTTAATGTAAGGGTGTTGCCACCTTAGAAGCCAAAGAAGCGTTTGCTAACCTTGAAAGAGAGCACTAAATAGTCATTAGCTGCTTCAGCCTGTTTACCAGCCTGCCTGTCATTGAGGTTAGACTGGCCTCCAAATTAACACTCCGCTCTGTCCATGGGCATCGTTGTCTCACAGAACGCGTTCTGTAGTGGCTGCACAGGGGCAGGCCAGAGCTAAGGTCCCAGGGAAAAAATGTCTAAAGGAAATTTAGTTTGAAATGAAATCTGTGTTTAAAAGAAAGCTCCACTCAACCCTTTTTAAAGCAAGTGTCCATCATTTGCACTAATTGGTCTCAGAAATACTGATTTGGAAGGGGTTCACACCCTTCTTTTATCACCATGGTAACTTCATACTCAGAATGTTTTCTTCACACCTCCCGTGCTCCCTTCACAGGAGCAAGGATGCTCCAAGGAGCCCTGCCCTCCCCACCGCCTACATCGAGCCGCTTCTCTCTGCCATCTCCGGCCATCCTCTTCCTGTCTTAGCCTTGTGTCACTCGTCCTCTAGGCTTTGGGGTCTTGTCTCCCTCAGGAACCTCTCTGTGGAAGCCCTTGTCCCTGAGTGTGGCGCTGGCCCGTGCACCTCGACCTGTCAGTGTCAAGACCCTTTGGAGCCCACGGGGACAACTCACCAGTGACCAGGGGCAGAGCAGCTGTATCAACTCAGCTTGGGGAAGCTCAGGTATCCAGTGATCTTGGCTGTGTGGAGTTTGAAGTTAAGCCCAATATATTACTCACTGCAAAACCAGGGGCCGGCCAAGTTAAATAGAGCTCTCCCCCAACGCTCATGGACTGAGTGAAGAAGGGAGCTCTGATGTGAAGAGAGGCTGTTTTGTGCTTGCTTTTATTTTTTTGAACAACACGCTTTCCACAAGTGAGATGAGAAAAGTAGGAACCTCAAAGAACACTATTTATTACTTTAAAAAGCTTGGGCCTATGACCACATGCCACGTCCCTCTAATTTGATAAGCTTTGCCACAATTGTAGGGAGGGCTTCTTTTGTCCAGAAACTGTGCTAAGGCACATTACAAACATCATTTAGCCTTCCTGATAATTCTGTGACGTGGGTACCGTTGCTATGCCCCTTTGCAGATGGGCAGGCTAAAGCCCTGCGGGAGAACGTGCTTGCTACTCTTAAGTGACAGAGCTGGAATTTGAACGCTGGCAGTCTGCCTCCATATTGGTACCTGTCTGCAGGTACCAATGCAAACAAATGCAAGTACCCAGGAGCTTTCACAAAGAGAACACTGCAGAAGAAAGCCATGATGCCACCACTTGGGTCTGTGAATAGAAGCTGTGTTTGAGAGAAATTGGAAGTTCAGAAAAGCTGGGCATGCCCCGTTGAACTAAGCAGGGCTTGAGTCTGCCGAGTATTTTCTAACCAGAAGGAGTTCATTAAGCTGGTGGAAAAAAAGAGGATCATTTAATGGACATAGAAAATACTTTTATTTTCACCTAATTTTTCCCCTAGCAGAACAGTCTAATCTTCCCAAGTCATGGTTCGTGCCTTCTGCTGGCCTTCCTACCTGGGGTTATTTCGAGAGGCCTGAAGCAGAGGCCTGGGTCCCCCACCGGCCAGGCCTGCCCCTTCGCTGGATCGGGGCAACTGCACCGCACTTTGTAGCTGCTCGTCCACATAGACGTGTTTATTTGAGCACTGAGAATCTCGCTTCTCAAAAAGCCTCGGGAATTAGACTGTTTTCCACACTGAAAGTTTTCATTTGAAAAATAACCCTCTTTGTTTAACTAATGAAAAGGAGGGGCTGCTTGCTTCTCAGGCTGGGTAAGAATTCCATGGGCAGTAATTCTGTTTCTCGGTGGAAAATGTTTCGGTTTCTTACTGTTGTTTTGCAGACAGGCCCCTACCCGGCCCTCGCTCCAGGGACCACACATACACACATGTACGCACTCTTCCCACCCTTCCCTGTTGGCTGGGGATGGCTGCGTCCTCTTTCCAACACCTGCAGAACAAAAATAAGGTGGGTCCGCGGCTGACACCCAGCCAGAGGCATCCCTGCCTGTTTGGGAACAGAACGCTTTCCCCGGGCCACGCTCTCAACCCCAGAGGCTGGGTGGGCCACAGAGGAAGGAAATTGGACTCCAAACATCTTCTTGTTTCTGTGCATCTCCATGTCAAGCAATTCTCTCACACCATGGAGGGGGTGGTCTGTAACATTCCCTCCTCATTAGGTTAGTATGAGATGGCGATAAACACAGTGCTGTCGTTGTTGGCCTTACAGCGTGTCCGGCATGGTACTGAGTGGTCTGGATTTTGCAAAGCCTATCAAAACATGGCCCCAGAGGCAACTTAGTGGAGAGAGAGAAAGCATGGATGCTCAGATCACTTAGCACCTCAGTCCATGGGCAAGTGGCAGCTGAGCCACTCTGATCCTGTGTCCGCAACTGTGGACGAGGAAAGTTATCTCACAGGGATGTGCAGTGCCAGGGACGGGCTTCATCACATTGTAAATGTCCAAGGAACATCGATCTGCTTCGCTCCTTTGTTCTTTGAAAACCGCCCATCTCTAGTCTAGCTGAGGAGACAAACCCCATTTCTGTGGAATAAGCTACAAATAATTGAGTGCTGTCCCAGCAGAGGTGAGCACAGAGCAGGGCGTCCTTGCCGAAGTCCACAACACAGTTAGTGGGTGCTGCCGAGGGGATGCCGTATGCACTAGGGACTTGAGGATCTGTCACCGGTGGGAACTGTTATCCAGGGAATTTGAAGAATTCCCTCTGTCTATGGGAAAGATCCATCTGCCCTGAGAGGCGTGGCTGAAACACTGTTCTGCTTCAGGCAAAGCAAAAGAGATGGGCAAGATGACCGCTCTGTGAAAGTGGACATTTAGAAGATCCACATGCGTAAGACATAAAGAGAGAGTCAGCTGTTAGCACGGAGTAAATGAATAGCTTTGAAAGGAGATATAATACGAAACAAGTGTATCAGTCAGACCACTTTGGGTTTTAAGTGATAGAAACCCTCTTCTAATATGACCTTAAGCAAATAACTAACTTAAGGCATTCATATAACTGAGACGTTCTGGTTAGATCTTAAGCTGGGGCTAAATAAACAGCCATATTATGTTGTTAGGACTAGCTCATTTGCTCATTCTCTCTCTCCCTCTCTCCCTCCCTCCCTCCCTCCCCCCTCCC
>NW_006792454.1:3925871-3938773 GCF_000442215.2 Lipotes vexillifer
CCCTCTCTCCCCCCTCTCTCTCTCACTCACCATCTCTTCATTTTGTCTGATAGCCTCATCCTCTCCTCTCTGTGATTAACTTCCTATTCTCACCTTAGCAGTTCGGCAGAGAGAGAAATTCTGTCTCTCAACCTCTGTCTATCAAAGCCAGGGAAGACTAGTTGACCCAGCTCCGAACTTATCACTGGCTAGAGGGTAAGGTACTATATTTTGCCAAAGTCAACCAAAATGTTGGCAAAGCACCAGCTCTGTGCTAAGCACTGTTCTAGCCACTGGGGACCCACCAGTGAGCACGAGAGCTCCCTGCCCCCAGGGAGCTTACAGTCTTGTGAGGCCAGCGTTTTAGTGGAACCCTGATGGCTCCTGCTATGCTCTGTCAGGAACGGCACAGAAAGAGGGTCCTTTCTCTTCACCAAGAAGCCAATTCCTTGGCAAAACTAACAGAAAGTCACCAAGTACCATTCTGTGTGCTAAAGGTTCCCACACATAAGGCACGTGTGCTGTGGCCTCTCCACACTCCAACCAGCAGAGTAGCCTCAGTGTGAAGGGTAGAGGGGAGCGGCAGGCAGCACCGCCAGCCAGAACGGCTTAGGTTCTGAGCAGATGTCACGGCTTTGGGGTTTCTTGCAGAAAATTCAGACAAGGAATGCAGATGGTTTCCATCATTGGTGGGGGCATGCAGGACGACCCTGCCGCTCGTGGCATCTGCCCTGCTTATCCAGCTGCAGGAGGTTTCCAGAGATAAGAGTCATGCAGCTTCTGCTGAATTGTCAGTTTCTCCTGAGGAGCTCATGAAGACCTTAAAAACCAACTATTCTTTTTAAGGGGAAGGGCAGAATATATGTATATCTATATAAAGGGGGAATATATATACACACATATATGTATGTATATATATATAATTATTTGCTCTCTGGTCAGAAGAAGGTGGGATGCTGTATAATCAGCAGAGAAATGGACTCAACCCTGTGCCCTGGCGGAGTGTTCTGTAATGGGCACTGTGGTTTTAGGTTAGGGGAGAAAAAATGGCTTCTCAGAATGTTTGTATGTGGAGAGACCAGTAGATTTGTGTTTCTTAGTGGCTTGGTTGTGTGATAGGGTGGGAGGGAGGACTCCCCTCATATAAGTTATTCAGTATTTATTGAGTAGCTACTACGTGCCGATCCCTTGGTATATAGAATCCAGCATCTCTGCTTCGTGATAGAGTGACAAGCACAAGGACCACACTACGGCGGGAACGTGTCTAGCGGAAGCGGCAAGCAAATGACGCTCTCTCGTGTGTCCAAGACGCACGGTGGGTGTTAGGGCTTATGGTGGAAACAAATGGTTTTCCCCTCACCTCAGAATGGCTGCCTGAAGCCCCAGCAAGGAGGCTTGACTGGAAACCAGGAGGTATGGGAGAAAGGTGAAGGCGGGCTTCCGTGTCAGGCCTCGGAGCCATCTGAGGCCACCGCTCACTAAGCACGCTTAACCTCTGCAGGCCCCAGGTGCTGTGCGACAAGGCTCCCCAGGGCCTGTGGACAATCATTACTTTTATTATGCTTCCTACTGTCAGGTCCTCCGAAATCCACATGGACTGCTCTTACGATTTCAGGTTGTCCCAAAAGAGAAACTCAAGAATCGGTGATGAGCAGGGCGGGAGAGGGAGCCGGCTGCCTATCTCAAAAGGGCACATCACCATAATCACGGGTACGCGGTGAGCATATATGCAGAAGGAATGAATGGGGGAGCGTGTGTCAGGAGTAGCCAAGACGATACATAAACCAGGTGTCCCCACCCTGCACGCCTCCCCTCTCCACCACCAAACGGTGCCTTTACAGTATGTTGTGGGTGCCCGCGTCTTCTCCCTGACCCTGCAGGGCCCCCCCCCCCCAATAGCCACCTTTGCTGCTATTCCACTGAATTCACCCTGGGTCTCCCCTGGGCTGGCTGTTGCTTTCATATTTCATGCGGAATGTGCAGCTTCCCAGGAGCCCGAGGCGTGCCCTGCATTCTGATGCGTCGGCCAGCTCTGACACCCGCCGGCTACGGAGCATGCCTAATGAGGCGGCTGACACCGAGGCAGAAGAGTCAGCCGGGCAGCTGTGAGGGCCTGCCATGAACTTGGAATGGGGTGGCAGGAAGGCAGTGAGGGCGACCTAGGAGGGGGACCACTATTCCATCGCCAGATACTACAAACACGGGCCCATTTAAACGACACCAGGAGTGGATCGGAGCCTCAAAAGAGGAGCAATTCAGATCAGGAAACGTGCTGGGGAAAAGCTGCGAAGACTAAGAGGGGGATGATGCTCCGAATCACGCACGTTTCCGTAGGCAGGGCTACTGCCTTTTCGGTGTTTCTTCCAGTGTAGGGCTTCTTCAAGCTTCCTTAGAGACCACTTCATTATCTAAAAGATCCTGCTGAGCAGAAGTTTCCCCTTTCTTTAAAGCTCCATCTACCTTAATTTCATGCGTTACTCCTCCTTTTGACTGGCTCTGTCAGGATAACTAGGCCCTGGCTTCCTCTGGGATTTAGGGCGTTTACACTGGGGGCAGAGTGAGCGCCTACAGTCACCATCCCAAAGCTACACGGGTGCAATGCTGACACTGCCCCCTCCCTAATACTGCAACCCCGCCTGCCTCCATCTGGTCACCCCACGCTGAGCAAGTAGGTGAGGCTGGTTCCAGTTTACAGACAAGAACACCAGGAGTAAGAGAAGGCCACACACCGGACCAAGGTCTCAACCATGGGCCAGCCTTCAGTGTGTACTTTCAAATGAGCTGGTCACCCCTAAAATCTTGTCTACCATTCTACTTGAAATGTATATGGAAGGAGGTAACAAAACGTGATTCCCAGTAATTTAACTTAGATATATTATCAGTAAGAGTGAGATATTCACATTCAATCGGAAAGATCACTTTTTAAGTCATGGATGTAGCAAAAAATTTCCTTTAAAGCTTTGATTTTTGTCATCCCTGTTTCCCTGTGTGTGTGTGTGTGTGTGTGTGTGTGTGTGTGTGTGTGTGTGTGTAATCAGCCTTCTGTTTTGGTGCTGGGCACAATAATTTCATAACAAAATAGTAATCCCTTATTGAATTCTTACTATGTGCCCCACACTTTTCATTGATTATCTCAAGTCATTCTTCTGACACTGGGAGCCAGGTGATATTGTCCCACTCTGCAGGTGAGGAAACTTGCTCAGAAGAGTTAAGCAGATAGGCCAAGGCCACAAAGCTCTTGAGTGGCAGGAGAGGAACCTGTCTGACTTGCAACTCCATGCTTTTAACCCCTACAGCTCATGCCCAGATGAAGTCACCCTGGTTTGCAGCCACATCACATAAATACCTTTTTAATGTAATTCAGTGCCGCTTTACTTTCAGCATCACTGTTCTTCGTGCACTTCCTGCCTGTTGTGTTCTTAAAATATCTCCCTTGTTAATACCTGTACTTCTTCTCGTGTGGAATACTGGTTCTGATTTTAAGATCCTTTAGATTCTGTCCTTTCTATGAAGAGAACAATTTCCAGTTTTAAATTTTAGGTTAATTTTTTGTCGTCATTGAATACTTTTAGAATTAGAACCATAGAATTTTTGCAACCGGAGGAAACCTCAGAGGTGATCCATCCCCACATTGCTGCCAAGGCAGGAATTGCTCCTACGGTATCCCAAGCAGGTGGTCACCTCTGCTTAAGCACCCTCAAAGCTAGAAAGCACACTGCACCAAAGGCAGCTCAGCCTGCTCTTGGGCAGCCTGAATTGTTAGAAAGGTCTTCTTTCCACTGCCTCGTGTTGAGTGCCCGCCTACCACACCCATCGAGATTCACATCTACCACCAAAGGACCTCAGCCCCGGTGTTAGCTTCTTGGGGCTGCCATCACAAAGTACCACAACCTGGGTGATATCTCACAGTTCTGGAGTCTGGAGGTCAGAAATCAAAGGGTTGTCAGGGTTGGTTCCTTCTGAGGGCTGTGAGGCAGAATTTCCTCCATCCCGCTCTCCTAGCTTCTGGTGGTTCGTTGGCAATCGTTGGCGTTCCTTGGCTTATAGATCTTTGCCTTCACTTCATCTGGCATCCCACCTGTGTGCGTGTCTGTCTCCAAAATTCCTCTTCTTATCAAGTCACCAGTCATATTGGGTTGGGTACCCTCCTTACTCCAGTATGACCTCAGTTTAAATAATTACATCTGCAACAACTCTGTTTCCAAACAAGGTCATATTCTGAGGTAAAGGCGGGGGTGGGGAGGTTAGGGCTTCAACATATGCATGGAGCAGAAGGGGGCCACAATTCAACCCATAACAGTCCCTCTTCTGCACATCAGCCTTTCAGACGTAAGAAGGCGGCCCCTGTGTTTCCCTGAGGCTTCTCCTTCTGGTTTAAAAACCTCCAGCTTTTTGCCAGACTCCTCTGTCCCGGGAGTCTCTTCCGAGCACACCCCTCTCTTTGCCAGTGGCTGAGAGGGTGGCAGTCTGCCAGCTGGGCTCTGAGGACCCGCTCCCTCGGCCCAAGACTCTACTTCATGTCAGCTCGGTGAGTCCACACTCGCGGCTGCCTGGGCCTGCAGAGCTTGACTCGTGTTAACCACAGACTGTACTAATCCTCCCCGGTCTCTATCACACAGATAGATTACTCTTCAGCCTGGACTCCTCCACCCAGTAAGATGCTGATTCCCTTTCCAGAACATAAGTGAAACAACCCTGGCCAAAGAGAGATCCTTTTGGCACTTTGCTGGAAACTTCCTGTCCAGGTCTGAGGCAGTGCCACCTATTTGTGAGTCATTTAGTCACTTCCCAATTCCCGTTACTGCAAACCCTTTTCTAGTCTTCATATCAAATCCATCACAAAAGCAAAGATCTGGGACTTCCCTGGTGGTACAGTGGTTGGGAATCCGCCTGCCAATGCAGGAGACAGAGGTTCGACCCCTGGTCTGGGAAGATCCCACATGCCACAGAGCAACTAAGCCCGTGAGCCACAACTACTGAGCCCGTGAGCCATAACTACTGAGCTCGCATGCTGCAAGTACTGAAGCCCGCGCACCTAGAGCCCATGCTCCACACAAGAGAAGCCACCTCAATGAGAAGCCCATGCACCGCAATGAAGAGTAGCGCCTGCTTGCGGCAACTAGAGAAAGCCCACGTGCAACAACGAAGACCCAATGCAGCCCCAACAAATAAATTAAAAAAATAATTAAAATAAAATATAATCAAAAATAATTTATAACAAACAAAAAAAATGAAGATCTATGGAGTGCTTCGAAGCCACCTCATTTGCTAATCCTGAAGCTGAAATGTTAGAAGATATCCAGTTTGTTTGGCAAGCTCGGTTTTTCATAAATACTCTGTGTTAACTTCTCATTGCCCTGTTGTCTTGCTCACTGAGCCTTTCTCTCTTAAGATTTGTTCCATTTTCTTGCAAAATAGTGAAATTCCCAGTTCTCTGTTTTCCCTGGATTATTTCCAGGGAGATAATGCTTTCCTATTTTGGAAATGGGTCCCACATGTCTTCTTTTAATACTTCTGATAAATCCCCTGATCATGATTCATAGTTTTCAGTCCTTTAGTAAGTAGGCTTCTTAAGCAATTGTTTTGATCAGTTTTCTAATTTGGGCTTGGGGAGGGCAGTTACTTCAAATCTACTGATCTGTACTCTTTCCAAGGGCACCCTTTCCTGGGTAGGCTTCCTTTGTAGATATCAAAGAACTAAGGCAGGGCCAAAAGAAATCTGGGAGTGCAAGTAGAGTAAACCAAGTGGCAGAGGCTTCAGAGGAAAAAAAATAGCCAACTCTGTTTCCCTAAATTCTTTTGGGGAGAATACGAGATAGGGGAACTAGAAGGGGTTCAGAGTGGAAAATACTGGGGAACAAGAAGGAGAAAAGTGGAGAAGACATGGGATAAGGGAAGCTGAATCGCCTTGGTGTATGAAAATGAGATAACCCCACCAACCCAAGCGACATCCAGGCGGTGAGTTCAGGCCCTATCCTTCCAGGACAAGTTTTGGAATCTCTGGAGAGCTGTGGTGCCCCTTGTGTATTTGACATGAAGAGCAGGGCATTATTTATCACCCTCTCCTCTATGCTACAACATCAATTTTTAGGAATCAGCGTGTAGTATTCAACAGTACTTATTTCTATTTCTCATTTAGTTTTAAAACTAGCAATTAGCAATTCAAAAAGGGAAATCTCAGTTTTAAAGATATTATTCAAAGTCAGCAAAATGCTTCATGTGTGCACTAAAATGTACGTGTATTAAAGAAAATATTACATCTCACAGTTTGCACTCTGTTTCATGGCCTTGAATTTTTAAAACAAGAACTCTAAGAGGTCACGTAAAATAACGGAATTTTCTTGTTTCATCTTTGCCATCTTGTACTATTGCTGTTTTTGTCTTCTGTTGTTTAAATGCAGGGATATGTTCTCTCACAGGAGTTGAACACATAAACAGCACCCAGTGTGAATTCAAAGGCTCCCTAACCAAGAATTTACTCCCAAAAGGAACGTGAATGTGTGTCTGCCTGTATTAGAGACTGCATGGATGAAAATTTCTGAATTAGCTTCCATGAAAAATATATTTATTAAGTGATAAGCAATAAAAATGTGCATATATATGTGTACATATGTATATACATATAACTAAAACTCAACAGTAACTGCAACAATTATTTTACTTAGACCAACAAAAGACTTTTGGGGGGTGGGAGGAGGATTATTTTGTCATTGGCACTTTTTAGAATCACTGGCACATGGTGAAAATAAAAGTTGACCAACATCACACCTGTAGTTGTGCCATTCTGCTCTAGCTACCCTCGGGGGCCACTGCTGGCCCATCGTGGGGGTGGTAAGCCGGAGAGTGTACTCAGATATGCCCAGAGGACTGTTGCAGGCAAGGAAGAATTAGAGCCTGAAATAAGGGTCTATGTTGTTTGAAGGGTAAAATTACGCATTGTTATTTCGTTCCACATATTTCCGCTGTGTCTCTTTAGCGCTACAGGTATCTTCAGGGCGCTGCCATCTAGAGACGTTTGGAGGGCCCAGACCCTGTTTGTGCTTCTCTGTATTACCCGCCTCCTCTGCCTGCCCCCTGGGTGTAGCACAGTGCTTGGTTCACTTTACTGCTCTGTAAATGTCCACTGATAATATTTCTCTAATCAGTATTTTCAACAGTTTAAAAGCAACTCGTCCTCTCTGTGCTATGTGAGATGAATCGCACCCTGCCCTCTTGCGTTTATTACCTACACCAGTGGGCTTGCTCCTCCCTAACACCTTTATGTAAGAGTCTTCATTCTCTGCAACCCTATTAACTCACTTTCACTGCGTCAGCTTCCAGTGCCTTGGAAGACCGACGCAGCGGAAGGAAGAAAGAAGGCAGGAAGTGGAAAGAAGACCCCCAAAGATTTCACTGAGTTGACTCCACCTATGGTCATTTAGATACAGGTTCTTAGATCCCCAGGCCTGGCGAGTTTCCCATTATCTTTACAAAATGGAAGTGACATGTCCATAGCGGTATCGCGGGGCCCACGCGGGAGTGCTTGAGGGAGCTGGAAGCTGCAGCCTTCGGGAGACTTTGCAGGCCCTTGTCTGCCTTCCTTGAGGGAGGAGGTTCAGCTCTGTGAGTTGGAGCGTTTCCTCCTGCCCACCTCCAGACCCTGCAGTTTACTTCTTCATTAAAAGAAGGTCCAGAGAGGGGCTTAAACACAAAACTCCCCATAATGGTGAATACTCAGAATTACTTTCCACCCGATACTGCTTCATTTAATTGCACTAAAGCAGGCTCCCCCGGCTCCGGGCTCCCTTGAAATCCTGCCCAAGTTTGTGGGGCTTCCGTGTGGGCCTGGGTAAATATGAGGCAGGTGTGCCAAGGGGCTGCGAGCTGGGCTCCCGTGAGCTGTGATGGTTGCTGCATGACTGACTCCCCAGCTCCTCCACCCGCCGCTAAATCCCAGGACCCTCCCTACTTATGCAAAGAGCAGGCTCCCCAGTGCCGCCTTATGAAGAAGTGGTGGAGCAATTTCATTTAGTGTTGCTGGTGCTTCCATTAACCTGACGATATTGCTCTCCATCCTCAGTTTAAGACTCCCTCTTTCTCTTGATTATCGCTGTATTTCAGAGCATCTGAATGTCCTCCCCAGACCTCTAAGCCAGCCTGGAATAAGTTGCTGATTGGAAGCTCCAGTTCCTTGAGGTTTTCTGGCTTTAGAGTACTGCGCCCTTCACGTGCCCCACCCCCAGGCCTCGGAAGCCAGCCTGGGTCTCCATTTTGCTCTGAATGGGGCTCCCTCTCGCGTGCTCTGATGTTCTCTGTATTCACCCTCACCTCTATTTCTCTTCCTGCCTCCCTTCCTTCCCTTTTTTCTTTCATCATTCCTTTTGCCATTAAGGTTTGCGGGATGAGGAAGTGTTGTAGTTTTGTTGGAGGTGGAAGTGTGTCATGAACTATTTTTCCTCTATATGATTGACTGATTCAATTGTTAATTCAGTAAGTGTGTATTAAATGCCTACTATGTGTCAGGCACTCTTGTAGGTGCTGTAGGTGAATCAGGAGCCAACCTGGTAAAGGCTATGCTTTCATGAAGCTTAAATTCTAGCAGCAGATGATGATAAATGCTGTGAAGAAAAATAATGCAGGGTAAGGGGCTGGAGAGTGATGGCGAGCCCCCCACGCGTGCCCTTGTGTCCATACACGGTCCTTTGAATGACAGAGGCCTCTCTACATTTAAATTCTATAATAAGGGTGATGGTGGGAGTGAGCTAAGAATACTCTTTCTGGGGAGAGTGCAACTGGAAGTGTACCTGAGCCAACAGCCCCCTCCCCATAGCTTCCCTGCCATGGCTTGCAGGAGGCTGAGGCAGGGCCCCCAGGAGCACAGCCCCAAGCTTTCCTGTGGAGTGCAGCCCTGGGAGGATGAGACATTGATATGACTACAGAAGACAAAATGGTGAGGCATCCTGCCCCATCCTGTCACTGCATCAGAACCCTCATTCCATCACCACTCCCTTGCCAAGCTCTGGGAAAAGGCCACTGCCCCCATCCCTTGCATCCTGTGGGCAGCCTAGGATTGAATGAGAGTTGGCGTTTCAAACCTACGATAATTGGGGTGAAGGCTGCAGCTAGATTCCTCCTGGCCCCTAATGTATTCAGGGAGTGGTCCACTGCAGCCTGGCCAAAGGAGAGCACAGTTCTCTGACCTCAGCAAAGAATGGGAAACATGGGGTCAAATGCTCAGAGGAGGGGATGATTCTCTAAGAATAAGAGGCCAGGATAAAGATATGGCTCAGAGAGGGAGAAGCACTATATGCCTTCCATGATGATGGGTCTTTAGGCCTCTGTATACAGCTAAGGAGGGATAGACGGAGAGCTACGGAGCTTGTCAGACTTGGGGTCGGGTCCTGGACCCACAAGTCTCTAGCTATCTGGTTGTGGACAGCTTACTAACCCTCTCCGAGCTGTAGTGTCCTCGCTGGTAGAATGGGCCAGTCACACCTTATTCGTTTCCTGGGATTTTACTTAAGTAGGAATACACCCTTATTTTTTGAAGCCTGAAGATTTTAGGGGTGAAATAGCATGTCTATAATTTACTTTTAAAATCCAAAAAAACATATTGTGAGGTAAATATGGTATCTTTTTCTCTTCTCCGGAGAACCTCTAGCCAGCACAACTTTTACCCACTTTTATTCGAAATCTAGGTAACGTCATTCATTGTCTTGGTTTAAAAACCATCTACTAGCCAACAATGCTGTATTTTTATCTCCAAGCCAGACCTCTCTTAGGAACTTCAGGCTCAGATATTCAACTGCCAATTTGACTTGTAAAAGCTAGCATGTCCCAAGCAGAATGCTTGATTCCCCATCCCAGACCTACCCCAACAAAAAAAATTCCACTGCCCTTCACAGATGTAGAGAACAAACATATGGACACCAAGGAGGGGAAGTGGCGGGGGTGGTGGTGGGATGAATTGGGAGACTGGGATTGACATATATACACTAATATGTCTAAAATAGATAACTAATAAGAACCTGCTGTATAAAAAATAAATAAAATTCAAAAAGAAAAATTCCACTGCCCTTAGTCCAAATCTCCATCTCTGGGCCCCCTGGTACCTTGCTTCTCAGTCATAGGTACCAGGCCATTCCTTTTGCCAACCCCTCTGTGGCCTCTTTGTGAGGCCCTCACGCTTCCATCTCTGCCCATCACTGCCCCAGCCTCCCCGTTGCTCCACCAGCATCCCAGTGCCCTTGAAAGGCAGATCGGCTGACCTGAGCATGAAGGGTACCTATGCTCCAACACAGTGTTCTGCACATGTGTGCATGTGTTAATCACATGTTTCGTGCTCAGTCTTTTATTTCTCTTGCAACAAATGCTGCCTCTAGTCTGCCCATCCAACAACCGCAAAATGGGATGGTGCCAACCTTGACAGCAGACCATAGACCATTGCTTGCCATGTTGGGCCCCATTAGAAGCCTTCTCCTTGCACTTTTTGAGGTGGTTTCTTGCTGTTGTTGAGGTCAGCATTTGGACCAGCTTTGAACATGGAAGCCTCGCCCATTCCAAGGCGATTCTGGCTTTCTTATCAGACTCTGCCCTAATGGGAAGTGAATGCTGCAATCACAGGGCGCACTCCGAGGTCACAATTACGTAAGGATTATTAATGAAGCAACAATGTCAAAATTGTGTGAAATCAAACTCAGATTTAAGTACTTAAAATAAACAGATATAAAGTAACAGATGTCCTGTTTTGTTCTCAGATGATTTCATCCCTTGTTAAAAATAAATGTCTGGCTTGAAAGGAGAAAAAAAATTAAAGGGAACTTTACTTCCATGTTAAAAATTAATTGAATCCAGAGGTTGGTAAAGTTGGTAAGTGGTGTGGGTCTTTCTTTTTTTTTTCTTAAGGCAAAGACATATTTGTGTTGATTTTTATTTCAGCAAGTAATAAATTCATTGCACAGCCCCAAATTTGATAGACCAAACTCACGTCCTTTGAAACCCAAAGGGAAAATTTCTCCGTAGTTATTATGTAGATAAGAATGGGGCCCAGTATATCCATCTGAGGAGAATTTAGTTCCATGCTAAACCCCAAAGGATGCAACAGCAGAGGCTTCAAAAATCACAGGTCCTGATTGCCATGCTCGCAGCCCTCAGAATCCCATTGAGGTGATCTTGCCTTGGAATTTCAGTGTGGAATTCCCAGAGAAGACTCCTACTGAAATTAGTAATGGGAAAGGCAAATTAGGTCATCTTGTCCGTCCCCCTGCCAGCTTCCTACACTGTGGTTAATTTTCTCCTCCTTTGATCAGATACATTTTAAATGTTTCAAGAGATGGAAATTGCACCAGTTGGCTCCCTCTAGAGTTCCGCGGTCTACTGAAGTTACGGGACTCGATTTTCTGCCTGTGAGACTCGGTGGGAATTTTTCCAAGAGTGGAAGATTGTTTGTGAGCTGGGGGCTGCCTTTACCTGCCCCAAATGTCTCCTCATTGTTCTGGTTATGGCCCAATTTGGAGGGTTTAGAAATCCAGAGAAATGTTCATCCGTCCAAAATCACAAAATGGCCCTGGGAACATTCAAAGGAAATAATTTATTTGTAGATTCTGAGTAAAAACACAGGGGGATTGATACTGATGCCCTTGAATAAAAGATGGAGCAGCTCACAGCCCTGATGCTGGCTCTCTGTGCAAGAGAATTACATGTAGCAACATCTATTGGAGGGGATAAATAATCCAGATAAGAAATCGTATGTTTCCAGGCAGAAAATACATGTGTTACTAAACTGTTAGCCACTTTGAAAAGTAAAAATACTTTGTATTTTTCAATCAGTTAAAATTACATTGCCTTTATTTCCAATCCCCGTCTCTGAACCCCCATGCCGGAACAAACCAACATTAGATTAGCAATGAAAAGTAAAGGATGGGGTAGCGCTGATGGTTGCACAACATTGTCAATGTACTTAATGACACTGACTGGTACACTTAAAAATGGTTGAAATGGTTAAGAAAAGCGGGGGCCTGGTAAAAAAATGAAGCCATTGTAACTCTGTCAGAGGTAAGCATTGGACACTTGATGCAATGGGTAGAGTGAGTTGAAGGGGAGGGGTCTAGTTTTGCTCAGACTTGCTTCACTTCTCTCCACTTGACTCTGCAGCTTCTCCACAGACTGTGGGTGAGCCAAGATGTCCCCTAAGTCTCCCCAGCTTCAGCACGTGCCTCCTTTGTGGCAGACACTTCTATTGCCAACTCCCCATTTGTACTCCTTTCCGACTGACTAACAGAACCTGAGGTGGGGCTTTCAGTGTCACTTCACTCAACCATTATAAAGAATTAAAAACCGAAAGCTCACTTCCCGCCTCCCCTGCAGCTGGTGGCTGGCTGTGTGACTCACTTCTGACCAATGAGATGCAGGCAGCGTCCCTGGGGAGGGTAGCCGCCTCTGTCCCGCTCTGTGTCCCTTTGCCTTCCGCCTTCTTTCTTTCGCTCCTGTGTGGTTGTGATGCCTGAAGGAGCAGCAGCTTCCTGCAACTATAGGGATGACACAGAAAGAGAGAAGGCAGGTGGTGACATTACAGAGTTGCCATACTCTGCCACTTGTAGCGGCAGAAAATGCTCCCTTCTTCCCTTCTAGGTTCTTTGGCTGGTCTCATAATTAAATTGACGTAAAACGGATTAACAGGAGAAAAACAAATTTAATTTCATATGTACAGAATTCCCAAAGACGTGAGACTCAAGGACAAATCAGGCAATTGAGCTGATGTGCCACCCTAAGCTAAGGAATGGGATAGGGGTCTGTGGCTTCAAAGGTGCGGGGAGGGCGATTCACAGGACAACAAGAAGAGCAGATGTTTGGTAATTAGAAATTTGCTGTGCCATGCGAACAGGCCTTTCGGATAAAAACGTTATCACTGGTAATAGCTTTTTTTTTTTTTTTTTTTTTTTGTT
>NW_006792454.1:3939281-3947124 GCF_000442215.2 Lipotes vexillifer
GTATAGGCCCCTATCTAAATTCTTTTAGGTAGTTAAGGGAGAGGTAAAAGTTTTCCCTGAGTCTGCTACGTCTTGATTGCCTTCAGCTCAAAATAATCCACATGCCAAAGTGGCATATTTTGGGGCGGCATGTTCTGCTCCCCTTCACCCTGGACAAATCAACACTCTGTGCGCGCGCATGTGTGTGTGTGTGTTTTCCTGGAACCAGTAAACACCTTTACTTGTTTAAGCCAGGGCAGTATGGCTTTCTGTTATAGCCCAATGCATTCTTAATTGATGCAAGTTCTATATTTTATGTTATATGAAATTCCACGTTACTCACTCCTTTGAATGAAGTGCTAAAGGACAGTGTTAAAATACAAACGCTCTTTGAGAGAAGAACGTTTGAAGTTGTAACAAGCCACTGACATCTTATTGCAAGTGAGTTCATCGAAATAACTATCCGGTCCAATAGCAGGGGGCTAAAGAATAGCCAAGGGGACAGATGGGCTTTGAGGGAAAGGAGGGGATTTCTGTCCCCACTGGGTCACTATAGTGATGGAGTCCTGGGGTCTGGGGGTTGGGGGTCTTGGGGGAGGTGGGCAGTGCTTGAGGAAAGATGAATGATTAGAAAGGCCAATTTTGTCCTTGAATTCACCTCCTGAAGAGGACACTTCAAGTCCGAGCAGTACCTGATGGCATCGTGGGTCCACAGAAACTGCCCTCAGACATTTAGCAGGGAGATAGGAGAACTGCATAAATATTGCCTTGAAAGTTGAGACTTTAACAGGAGACACCTCTGATTACAGTTTCTTTTCCTAAGGAAAAGGTACTTCCCTCCCCCGTTGCTACTCTTCATACCTCCCCTGCTTTAAGAGCCTGCGCACACCCCTTCCCTTCCCCAAGAGCCTGACAGCATGCCTGTGCTGGCTTCACAGCCCTTTCCTCCCTCGTGTCTCAGCCTCTCCTGGTTGAACGTCCCCTAGGGCTGGCCTGGCTTTTTAACTTGTCTTAGTATCTCTTGCAGTGCCTTATGCCTGGTGGCCTTTTTTTAAGTTAACATTTGTTGAGTGCTCACGGTAAGCCAGGCACCGTTCTAAGCCATTTAGAGGAACCCCTCCTTTAGTCCTCAGTCCCCAGTTCATCTCTATCCCCAGCCAGGGACGAGGACCTCAGTGTTGGCCTGTCAGAGAAGGGCCTGTCTGCTGTGTGATCACCCTGGGCCTGTTCATCCTACCCCCTTCCTCTTCTCTCAAACTCTCACTCAACAATCTCCCTGCTCTCCCAATGACAGCACCATGCCCTTAGCTACTCTGCTGCTAAAAGATATACCATCCCTATAAAGCTTTTAATGGAGGAAATGACTTCATCAGGCTCAAGTTAAGAGGTAAGAAAGCAAAGGTCCTGGAGAAAGAGCATTCTAAAGAAGAGGGCCCACCACAATCAATCCTGCACAGCACAGGGGAGGAAGACCCCATCGCTGAGCCCCTAAACAACCTCAGTAAAATAGTTTGCTGGGGGAAGCAGGGTTGCTCTTGATGGTGCAGAGTTAAATACATGGATTTAGGCATCAGATAGCCCTGGTTTATGTCCCACCACGCCACCATGAGATCGTGGGCCAGTCACTTAGTGTCTCTTGACCTCAGTTTCCTCCTCTGTAAAACAGGAGTATAGTCCTAAGAGCTCACATCTCCTGTGTTTCTATGAGAATTCAATGAGAGAATCCAAATGAAGCACTTGGGGTTGTTCATCAGGGGGGACTGAATACCAGAGATTACTGAGGTTGGGACAGGCTGTTGGAGCAAAAGCAGGAAGGCGGTGTTACCCAGAGAGGTTAGGAACTGCAGGAAGACCCTGCCCTTTGAGACAGGAGGAGCAAAAGAGCAGGTGGGGTTACCCATGCCTGCAAGCGCTGTCTCACGAGGCCACTGCTGCCCTACTGCTGGAGCCTCCACCGCTGCTGCAGTGAGGAGGCGGAGCCCTTGCAGAGGCCGCAGGAGCCCAACAAACCCGCCAGTGCTGCCACTCGCCAACCAGGTACGGCGGCCGGCGGTCACCTGGACCAGACAGTTAATTAGTTAACATACATGTAACGACTTCTCCCTTGTCCCCACTTCCCAAGGTGCTGTGAGTGCTTCCCCATGACAGAACCTAACCCAAGCCGGCAAGGAAGTCTGGGAAATGTAGTTTTCAGGCTTCCAAATCCTGGATGCAGAGGAGAAAATAAAGGAGTGAGTACGAAGCGAAGAGCCAACTAAGAAATCACCAACACCAGCAGGTACACAATTCAAGAACCTGATTATGTTAATTACCATCATCCTCGTCATTCCTGTTATTACTGTTCCTGCAACCAACAAGCAGTGGGACCTCAGTCAAGTTATTTCACCTCTCCCGGCTTTCATTTCTTTATCTTTAAAGTGAAGGATTTGGACTGGATGAGTACTGGGTCCCTCCCAACAAAGAATTTTCTTCTTTCCCTCATTTATCCAATCAACAAACATTTGCTGAGGACCCAAGTGTGAGCTGGGCAGCAAGGTAAAATCGGCAAGATCGGGTTTGTACTAAAGGTCACTGTCTAGTGACAGAGACAAACAAATGAGTAATCATGAGCTCTTCCAGCTAGTTAAGAGCAAAACAAACTGACTCCCAGGCCAGTGCTCTTTTCTGTTTATTTCCTTACTTCCCTAATTTTCTAGCAAATTCCACAATCAGGAAGAATTTCTTCTTCTGGCTCTGGGTGTGCACATAACAGATAGTCCCTTTCTCCAATAAGCTCCATTTCCCACTGTCCATCATCTACCCCCTCGCCCAACCTGGGCCCCAGTATCAACTTGTCAAGGATGTAGCAGGGAGGTGAGCTGCAGGGAGGTGAGCTGCAGAGTGGGTCGTCTGCCTGGGGCCCTGGTCAGCACCTGCAGAGCACTCAGGGTAATAAGGGATGTAAAAATATGAATGCTCTGGGCCTCCATGATTTCCCTGTTTGCCCGGTCTGTCATTGTGCTACCCACAGATTTCCCACTATTGCTCATGACCCTCATGTGGGGTGGGAGACCCTGTGTATTCCATCTCTTACTCCTGCTCACTCTGAATGCATTTCAGATATTGCCGTGGAAACGTCAATTCCCCAAAGCCGAGAAGACCCCTGTTACCCAGAAGCTACTTCTACAGACTCTAGCATATAGATGAGCCTGTGGCCCAATCACACGCCACGTCTCAACCCAGTGGATTTGCAGCACACCTGCATTGGAGGTAAATCGATTGGTGTTTCTTAATCCTGCATACTACCAGGCAGGTTCTCCCCTACTCATTGAAGCTTAGTAGCAACATGCCCTTCACTGTAAAGAGAATTTTTGTCCTCTCACTTGGGACTAAAGGTCAAAGTTTAAATCTATATTTAATGCCATTTTCTGAAAACTGGATTTGTGATTCCCTTTATGTTGGTATTACATATCTTAAGGGATTTCAAGGGGAGAAATCTGGGAAGCCCTGTTTCTGAGAATGACCTTTACTTTAAATGTGTAAATAGGATGGAGCTTGTGTTTTTGCTTTTTAAACCTTTTAATTGTGCTTCCAAAGACAGTTCTGGAAAGCATGGGCTGTGCTGAGCAGTTACTCAGAAGCCACTCTGAAAAGAAGAGACTTTGATTTTTGTCTTATACAGATGAAAGGCCGGAGGTTAATGGCTCCTGCTCTGTTGGCCTGCTAGGGACAGTTTCTTCGGAAGCTTTGTACCTTGAGCTACAGTGATCCCACATTAGAATATGCAAATAGTACGGCCTTTAACTGCCTCGGAAAAGGGAAAGTTCAAATTTACTTAATTCTATTTTTCCTCTGAATTTTATAAGACATTATTGAAGTGGTATCAGAATATCATTCAGAATGTCAGTTTTAGAATATTTCAAATATTTACCTACAGGTTTTTTAAATGGCTGCTTTCACAGTCTGAATGTGGCACTTAAGGCAGCTATAAAATTGACTTTCCTTGCACTTCATAAGCTCAAACTTGCATGTTTAAAAGGTAGCAATTGGGATTTCTCAGTTTGCAAACAGTCTCCAGACATGGCTAGATAGATAGATAGATAGATAGAATTCCAATAATTAATATACCATGATAAGCTTATTTTTTAAAAAACAGATTGTCATGTTATTATCACATAATCTCCAACTCTCAGACTCCTAAAATTTGGCACTTGTTATTTTGAAACTAGATGTGATTTATCCTTCTTGGTTGTTGTATGACCAGGCCACCCAAGATGGCTGTTCTCTTGCTCTCTGTACATCCCCTGATGGACCAGCACCTGCTTCGCCTACGCCCTACTCACAGGACGGACCTTCCTACATACTTGCACTGGCCCCAGCTAGTGATTGTTCTAACCGTTGGAGCAGAACATCTCCACCTGTTAGCTTATCGAAGTGGTGGTAAGGGGCGTGCCCCTCTGCTGGTTTCCCTGGTAACTGATGAGCCAACCTGACATCAGTTCCCCCTATAGCGTTCCCTCCCCGCTGGGAGCGAAGCCTGCTGTCCTGTCCTGCCCCTTATCTGCGGCACACGGTGAGGTGTGGCTCCAGGACCTCGCTTCAGACGTGTAAGTCCCTCATCCATTAAATCATTGATGGCTCTGTCGCCGACTCCGGGACCTTTCTTTGGTCTCTAGGCTGGGCAAGTACAGGGCTTGTAGGCCTGTGGGGTGCAGCCCAACAATGGGCGGAGCAGCCAGGAGACCGAGGGAACTCCCGTGAGCGCCAAGATGTCCGGAGATGAGGACGGGGGATGGGAAGTTGGGGGGGGGCATCCACGAACATATGAGGCCTGAAAGTTGGAGGGGGTGATCCTGGGGTGGCCGTCCACTTGCATGTGGGACCCAGAAGTTCCAGCGGTGATCCCAGGATCCCCGTGGCTGTCCGCTAGTCTGTGAGGCCCTGGGTTGGGGGCCGCCGAGAGAGGGCAGAGGACTCCTAGAAACCCTTAAGGCTGTTGCAGAGATAGTGGCCACAGCTGTGGACTGGCTGTTGCTTTTTGTATTAAGAAAGACCACGGAGGCTGAGCTAACTGCCGAGGCAAAGGTTAACTTGAGTGCTGATTCTTGTTCCTCTGAAAGTAAGGCATGTGAATGTGAGTGAATATGTATTATTGTCTATCAGTGTCATTTGTTTAAACTGAATTGGCTATTTAGAAATGGAAAAAAAATCTCTGAAAATGTCCAAGATGGAACTCTTTTGACATTCTTAAACTGGATTTTCTACACACAGGAGAGGTTAACTTTCTAGAAGGAATTGGTATTTCTCTTCTTGTGCTTTTGAGATGTAAATGATCTGCCTGGGCTCTCAGGAATTTTAACCTAATCCCTACTAGTGAAGGAAAAAAAGGAGGCCTCTTAAACTCTAGCAGGAAAACTGTGAGATCTCTGTGTCTATATAGATACATATATGTCTATGTGTACCTTATAAATATGAGGTGTCTCTGCCTGCGAATGGCATTGCCAAGATTGGTTCGTGGATGAGCTCTGTTTCATTGGCTTAAGCAAAAAATTAAGGATGATGCCAAAAACTTGGCCTCTGTGCACCAGTGCCAAATCGAAGTTCAGAGACAGAATTTTGAGTGAAGTAGAAAAGAATAGCTTATTGCTTTGCCAGGCAAAGGGGGCCACAGTGGGCCAGTGCCCTCAAAACTGTGTGTCCCAACCTGGGGGGATTTGGTGAGGAGTTTTATAGCAATGGTTCAAGGGCGGAGTTGCTGATAAGGATCAGGGTGTGTGCAGGGCCTGGCTCCTTAGTCTGGCCTCAGGTGGTCTCCTCATGAGCTCCTGTGGTTCTCCAGGTTATCAAACTGTGACCTTCTCTCTGGAATGAAGAATGCTTCATCAAGTAGTTAACATCTTCCACCTGTCGGGGGTTTTAGTTCTGCAGAAGAGCTCAAAGATATTGTTATGGGCATCCCTGGAGGAGGAACCAGGCCCTGCCCCAAGGCTGCACTATTGTTTCTTGACTGCTCCTCCCTTGTCTCTGCAGCCCCTCCCTTCCCTGATTAGCAACTGTTTGAACCTGCCCTTTGGAACTCAGGGAAGCTCATGGAGGCTGACGCCTATTCCCTACGTACAAGAAACGGGACACAGAAAGGTTTCTGTGCCCAGGAGCCCCACAGTGTCCTGCTCAGTTTCAAGTGCTTACATAAGTTCTCAGAATTCAGTCTTGAAGCTGGGTGAGTATAGGGCTTTAGGCCTGTTAGGTGCAGCCCAACAGTCATATTGATAGAAGGGTGGCTCTGGAATTAGATTTCTCATTACTCAGCAGTGTAACAAAATCTGGCCCTAGGAAGTTCCCTGTCTGGATCCTTCCAGACTGTTCTGCCCCCGTGCCCTCCTGTCACTCCCCTACAGCTGACTGGCCAGCCCATCTCCAGATACTTTCTCTCTGCACAGCATCTATCCATGATGCCTGCTCAGCGGTTGCTTTTCTACAGATGAGGCCCAGGAAAGGGCACACCTTGCCCAGATTCAATTCAAAAGTGGCAGGACCAGGTGTCAACCCCTGGCCTGTCTGACCCAGAACACACACCCTCCCCTTGATTCCACTGTGCTCTGAAGTGAAGTTCACTGGGCTCTCTCCTCTGAAAAAAAAGACACTCTGTTGTGGCCTCTCCCGTTGCGGAGCGCAGGCTCCGGACGCGCAGGCTCGGCCATGGCTCACAGGCCCAGCCGCTCCGCGGCACGTGGGATCCTCTTGGACCGGGGCACGAACTCGTGTCCCCTGCATCGGCAGGCGGACTCTCAACCACTGCGCCACCAGGGAAGCCCCCCTCGTTTTTTTGAGAGCCATTTCTTGCAGCATTTATTTTTTTACTTTCATCCACACCTGTCCTTCCCAGCCCCCTGCTTCCTCCCACAGAAAGCAAACTCACAGACAGGTCGTGGCAGAAATGGGCTGGTGTTTCAGCCGCTTTAACGACCTAACGAATCAGGTGTCTCTGTGGTCAGCACTAAGCTAGCCAGATGCAACAAAGCGGTACATGCCTGGGGCAAGTTTGTTCAATTTATAGCCATGGTGAACTTCAGTTTTCCGAGACACATCTAAATATTCACTTTATGATTGCCCCAAACTTTCCCCTGCCTCTCGCAGTCATTTATGCCTTACCCGTCCCCCTCCCGCCAGCAGCCAGCAACCTGCGGCCCCTGAATACCCCTTCGGGATATGGCAGCTCTCCTGCCTCTGTCCCTTCATCATTTTCCTGGTTGGTCTTTGTTACTTCATTCTTGCATCTGGGCTCCTCCCATTGTCTCCCCACCTTTGTCCCTTTGCCCCCAAATAGCTGTCGCTGAAACCACGGTTGACCCTCGCCTTTCCAGCGCTGCCCTGTCCTCCGCCCTGCATCCTTTGTTTAACTGCGGCTGCCTTAGGCGCAGCTGATTAAACTTGCCTCCACTGCCACGCTTCTTCCCTGGGGCTTTGTGCTACCTCTGGCTTTCTTCTTACCTATCCTGTGATCTTTTACCTTCTGTTCTCCCAGCTCCCTTCAATTCTCCCTCTGCACTTTGTTTCTATCTGACCCCCTCTATCCCTTCACTTTTAACTGTAGCAGACTTGAGGGGATGTCTTAAAAAAAAAAAAAAAAAAACCTGAAACACTGTCTTCCCTCTATTCCCTTCCATCTCTCTCCCAGCTCCTCCTTTCTCTTTTAAGTCACGTTGCCACCATGTCAAAGTAAAATCGAGTTTTATTGTTTTTGCCTGAGGCCCTTCCCTCTCTCATTCCTAACTCCTAATCTCCAAGCCTAAAGTACTCGTATGGTTTCTCAGATTGAGACCCGCTTTTCCTTTTTCCCAAAGGATCTCCAGAGGTCATTCTTCTACTCCATTCGCAGCAGGAA
>NW_006792454.1:3947314-3959286 GCF_000442215.2 Lipotes vexillifer
AGGAATGTCTTCATTTAGGGTCTGTGTCTCATACACCTGGGTTAATGAGATTCTTGACTTTTCATCATGTAGCCCAAGACGAAAACCAAGACTGCCCCCTTTGAGGCCTTCTTGGATGGCTCGTGTAGTTGTAAACACGTGAGAAGTGTCTTGTTCGTGGCAGCCGTGTAATAAATACTGATGCAGCGTAGAACTAGGTGGGAGTGTGGTTTCTGGAGTCCGGCAGATAAAGGTTCAAATCCTGCTAGATTCCTTAAAATCTCCCCATTCCTTCCTCTGTAAAGGATACATTATAATAAGAGTACCTATCTCATGTGCTTATTGTAAGGAGTAAGTGACATAATGTGTACAAAAGTGTAGCCAGTAGTCTGGTACAAAATACTGCTCAAGAACATTAGTTGTTATTAAATACTATTTAATAGACAAGGAACAAATTCCATAGGATAGAATTGTACCTTCTTAAAGCTTAACTTCCGACTCTAATTTAAAAAAATAAATCTCTGCTTATTTCTGGGTTTAATTGACTGAAAGTGGTTCCCGTTGTTTCTTAGGCCCAATTTCTAGTTCTTGCCTATGATGCACATTTTGGGTCTGAACAGTTCAACGTGAAACAGGCAGCCTCCCAGCTTTGTCTAAAAATCCCTAAATTCCCCTCTTCACCCTCTATTTGTGGCCACTGTCAGAGAGCTTTGAGGTGCTCAGGGGTCACTTGAGGGGACAAGTTTATACCTTAGGAAAGAATTTTTTTTAACTTGCTTGACCTCCAACCCAGCTCCATGTGTTATATACATGTCACTTAAGGGCAGTCACAGGAAAGGCATGGGCACAGTTCTTCCACAGGAGAAACTGTACTCTTTTAACGCTTTTAATTAAATTGGCCAGTAAATTCAATAAGCATTTTAAAGAAGGGTCAGTTCAATCAAAGAAACAAGGCATTCAGTATAGCCACAGGTTTTGTCTTTTTTTGGTTGTTTGTAGATGAGCCATCATTTCAACTGAGACAAAAATGACTGCATCTGGATTCTATCAACTTTTAAAATTTTAATTTTATTGGAGTATAGCTGATTTACAGTGTGTTAGTTTCAGGTATACAGCAAAGTGATTCAGTTATACACATGCATATATTCTTTCTTTTTTAGTTTTTTTCTCATATAGGTTATCACAGAGTACTGAGTAGAGTTCCCTGTTCTAGACAGTAGGTCCTTACTGGTTGTCTTATATAGTGTGTGTATGTTCATCCCAAGCTCCTGATTTATCCCTCCCCCCCTTGCATGTTTCTCCTTTGGTAACCATAAGTTTGTTTTTCATATCTATAAGTCTGCTTCTGTTTTGTAAATAAGTTCACGTGTATCTTTTTTTTAAATTAGATTCTACATGTGAGTGATGTCATATGATATTTATCTTTCTCTGTCTGACTTCATTTAGTATGATAATCTCTAGGTCCATCCATGTTGCTGCAAATGGTATTATTTCATTGTTTTTTATGGCTGAATAATATTCCATTGTATATACGTACCACATCTTCTTTATCCATTCCTCTGTCGATGGACATCTAGGTTGCTTTGATGTCTTGGCTATTGTAAACAGTGCTGCAATGAACATTGGAGTGCATGTATCTTTTGTGAATTATGGTTTTCTCCAGATATATGCCCAGTAGTGGGATTGCTGGGTGGTATGGTAGCTCTATTTTTAGTTTTTTAAGGAACCTCCATACTGTTCTCCATGGTGGTTATACCAATTTACATTCCCACCAGCAGTGTAGGGGCCATCAACTTACTTTAAAGCACTTTCAAGGAAGTTCCCTTGACCAAAGGGCTAAGAAGTCAGCATTTCACTACCTTCTCAACAAATGATAATTTTTTTCATCATCCCTGTAAAGGCAAAGTCTGAAGCCAAAGCGTTAGCCATTATTCCCACAAGAAGAAAAGGGAGCCCAGTGCCGCTTTCTGGGCCAAGCACCAGCAGCCAGGACCCTCGGAGCTTTTGGTTCTGGTGCATGATTAGTTCTCTATGAAGATGCTTAGTTTCCTCTCCCTCAGTTTCTGCGTGTATGAAATAGGAATGAGTGGTGTCTAGAGTGGCCAGAGACTCATAGGCAGGAACAGGTGTCAGCGAGGCCGCACATGAAATATTCGGTGAGATTCTTGGATAAAGAATTACCAGGGATCACTTATGTGCCTTCCCACTTCCAGATTTTTCCAAATCTGTTATGTTAATGCATAGTAGAAAAAAAAGGATAGCAAGAAGATCAAATTTTATTTGAAGAAATTTTATTTCAAGTGCAGCCAGCTGGGGAATGTTCCTCTGAGCTCCCAGCCGCATCCTACTTGCTCTTCTAACTCAGGCACGAGCCTGCAGTCTCAGGGTCACCCACTCTATGCTTCCCCCCTCCTCCCCCAGCTTTGCGTTGTAGCCTCCAATCTTATCACAATAAAAGATCACAAGGCTGCCTTTTTGCTGCTAAGTCTCAAATATGCCCTGACATTAACCCTTAGAGGCTACAAAATAGTGCCATTTTTTTTCAGCGCTGTTCTGCTATTCATATCAGTGGGTCATCTAAGGTGCAAGAATACGCACACATACACCGGACCCCATCCCCACCACTGGCTTCTATAAAGCCTTTGAATGAGGGAGTAAGATGCCTCCAAAAATATGTTTGTTTTTTTCCCTTAATTGACATTTTTGTGAAGAAAGTTATGTAGAATTTGCACGGCTCTCAGACTGTCTCATGCAGTGAGCCATCTTGTAGAGACAGCCTTTCCCAAACACCCTCTCACATCTCACCCCGTCCCCTCTGAAAAACAAAGGTGCGTGTTCTAGACTTTGGGGAGTGGAAAAGTTCCGAACGGGCCCCTTCACTCAGAAGGCACCTGGTCTTCAGGCTCCCCGAACCTCATCCTTACTCTCCTTAATGTTTTTCTCTGTCCTGTTTCTTAAAGGAGCCAATTCGGAGCATGTGTGGAGCTGGTCTCCAGGGAGTAGCATGCTCTCACTAGTGAACCCAACTAGGGGGGAAGCCAGACAGGGTCATGTCCCCCTGATCCCCTTGGTGGAACCAAGCCAGCAGTCAGCTTGGAATGTCTGAGGAGGACGACTCTGGCAGCCAATCTGATTGCACAACGCCACAACTCCTCCGGGCCATGAGTCACCCTCCCCCCGTGAGCCCACAGCGCTTTGATGCAGCCCTTCTCAGATCCCTGGTCCCACTGCTGACATGCCTGTCTAGCCCATTTCCCTCTGAGTCCAGGCAGGCAGCATTACACTTTTCTATATGTCCCCCTGTGCCTAGCACTGTGCCTAGCACTGTGCCTGATGCTTTGGAAGCCCTCACTAATTGTCTGTCAGATGAATGAACACAGATAAAATATCGGTTGACAATTAACCTGCTTCAAAGGATGGAGAACTCTATTTCTGGAAACTGTATTGAAGTAATTGGTTCACAGATTAAATTATTAAACTGCTTACTGGACAAATGAGTGAGTGACTTTCTTGGCACACTTTATAACAAGTGACACATCTTTGACCAGTCACCAGAAATGTGAGTTTACCTCTCAAGTGTTTATTGAGACCCATCTACGTGCCCAGGACTGTTCAGCACATGGAAAAGGGGAACAGGGAAAGGGAGACATAATAGAGTGAGACCCCAGCCCCGTCCTCAAGAGCATCTTAATCCTAACGAAGAGGGGCAGATTCAGAAAACTCTCTTCAGAATCCTTTTGACATCTCAAGCTGGCCCCCACATCCCAGGACAAACTTGCTGGGATTTAGACATTGCTCAGCCAGCCAGATTGGTTCCAGTCACAACGTCTCAAGAGCACGTCGTGTCACAATTTACTATGGTCACATCACTAAAACATCCAGACAGGCGTTCAACCATTATGAAGCCAAACCAGAGTCTGTGGGGAGATGAGTGGTTCCAGTATAATCCCAAGTCTGAAAGCAGAAAAGGCAAATGGAGAACTTCACTGGACGCACCAAGTGAAAAAGAAAAGGAGATGTGCCAGCCTCTTCCGTCAGAGCTGTTGCCTCTTCCTCCTGTCTGTTTACGTTTCCTACCTTCTCCTAAAAGGAGAGTGTGGCTAACTTTTTTTTTTTTTTTGGATAGCTCAACACCTATTTCCAACTCCCTTTTTTTTTTTTTTTCACATTCCTCCACTCTAGCAGCTGGAAAAACTATGACTTTTCTCAGCCTGCCTTGTGAGGAAGGGTGGTCATTTGATCTCTGTGGCCAAGAGATGGAATTGTGCCAGAGGCCTCTGAGAATGCTTCTGCTTTCCTGACACCTCCCCTATATAACCCCCCTTTCTGTCTTGAATACAGACATGATGCTTCATGTTGGACGATCTTTTTATGAACATGAGAGATAGATCAAGACAAACATCAGTCCCGATACCCTTGAACCACCAAAGCAACCTTCAGACTTACTATGTGAGGAAAAAAATTCCAGTTTTGTTTAAGCCACTGTTAGGTTTTCTATTACTTGCAGCTAAATACATTCCTAACTGGATTAGAAATTTAAATTTGTGCTTTCAGCTTTCCGTGAGGAAGAATCAACGAAACGTCCACAGTGAACAATAACTAGGAAAGAGAAAAATGGTAGCAGAGGGGCTGGTATCTCTGGGACCTATAAAGGCATTTGTGAAAGAACAGCCCATTGTGGCTGGCTGTGGATATGCAAGGGGACCCTTTTTTCCCCAAATAACACACCATGGAAACTTTTATTTTCAGTTTTAATACTTTTTTAAATTGAAGTATAGTTGATTTACAATGTTGTGTTAATTTCTGCTGTACAGCAAAGTGATTCAATTATACATATATATATATACATATATACATATATATATATATATATACATTCTTTTTTTTTATATTCTTTTCCATTATGGTTTATCATAGGATACTGAATATAGTTCTCTGTGCTACATAGTAGGACATCCATTCCATACATAATAGCTTACATCAGCTAACCCCAACCTCCTACTCCATCCCTCCCCCAACCCCCTCTCCCTTGGTAACCACTAGTCTGTTCTCTATGTCCATGATTCTGTTTCTGTTTCATAGATAGGTTCATTTGTTTTCATATTTTAGATTCCACACGTAAGTGATATTATACGGTATTTGTCTTTCTCTGTCTGACTTACTTCACTTAGTATGATAATCTCTAATTGCATCCATGTTGCTGCAAATGGCATTATTTTGTTCCTTTTTGTGGCTGAGTAGTATTCCATTGTGTATATATATACACCACATCTTCTTTATCCATTCATCTGTCGATGGACACTTAGGTTGTTTCCGTGTCTTGGTTGTTGTAAATTGTGCTGCTCTGAACATAGCAGTATGTGTATATTCTCAAATTATAGTTTTCTCTGGATATATGCCCAGGGGTGGGATTGCTGGATCATATGGTAATTCTATTTTTAGTTTCTGAGGAACTTCCCTACTGTTTTCCACAGTGGCCGCACCAACTTACATTCCCACCAACAGTGTAGCCGGATTCCCTTTTCTCCACACCCTCCCCAGCATTTGTTATTTGTAGACTTTTTAATGATGGCCATTCTGACCACCATTTGTGTGAGGTGAGGTGGTACCTCATTGTTCTTTTGATTTGCATTTCTTTAATAATTAGCAATGTTGAGCATCTTTTCTTGTGCCTACTGGCCATCTGTATTTCTTCTTTGGAGAAATGTCTATTTAGGTTTTCTCCCCATTTTTCAATTGGATTGTTTTTGTTGTTGTTGTTGAGTTGTATAAGCTATTTGTATATTTGGGAATTTAAGCCCTGTCAGTCACATCATTTGCAAATATTTTCTCCCATTCTGCATGTTGCCGTTTCAGTTTGTTTATGGTTTCCTTTGCTGTGCAAAAACTTGTAAGTTTGATTAGGTTCCATTTGTTTATTTTTGTTTTTATTTCTGTTGCCTTGGGAGAGTGACCTAAGAAAACGTTGGTACAAGTTATGTCAGAGAATGTTTTGCCTACGATCTCTTCTAGGAGTTTTATGGTATCATGTCTTATGTTTAAGTCTTTAAGCCACTTTGAGTTTATTTTTGTGCATGGTGTGAGGGTGTTTTCTAACTTCATTGATTTACATGCGGCTGTCCAACTTTCCCAGCACCACTTGCTGAAGAGACTTTTTCCCATTGTATATTCTTGCCTTCTTTGTCAAAGGTTAATTGACTGTAGGTGGGTGGGCTTATTTCTGGGCTCTCTATTCTGTTCCATTGATCCATATGTTTTTGTGCCAATGCCATGCTGTTTTGATTACTGTAGCTTTGTAGTATTGTCTGAAGTCTGAGAGGGTTATGCCTCCTATTTTGTTCTTTTTCTTCAAGATGACTCTGGCAGTTCTGGGTCTTCTATGGTTTAATATGAATTTTAGGATTATTTGTTCTAGTTATGTGAAAGATGTCATGGGTAGTTTGAAAGGGATCACATTAAATCTGTAGGTTGCTTTGGGTAGTATGGCCATTTTAACAGTATTAATTCTTCCAATCAAAGAGCATGGGATATCTTTTCATTTCTTTGAATCATCTTCAATTTCATGGAAACTCTTAAATAATGTTTTTAACAATAAAACCTCAATTAGCCAACTCACTGTCCTCGAGTATCTAATTAGAACTCTCAAAGAATTGGCCAAGCTCACATCGTTGATGACTAATAGTTGGACAGATGCTTTCAGGTATTAGAAAGCGCTTTCACCTATGTCATCTGGTATGATCACCACCTCCTTCATCAGCTCCATGGTTACAGATGGGCAGAGACATGCCTGCCTGGGATTAGAAGGGCAATTTTTGAATCCTCCAGGAAATAGACCTATTAGCTGATTAGTCACTGCATGTGAAATGCAGTGCATGCTGCATGCTGGTTTTATGTTTTTCAAAATTTGTGGTAGCCACTATATTGTGCTGGTCTATAGTACCATTACTCATAATAGCCAAAAAGTGGAAACAACCCAAATGTCCATCAACAAATGAATAAATTTTTAAAATGTAATATTTCATACCATGGGATATTATTTAGCCATAAAAAGTATTTAAGTACTGATACATACTACCACATGGATGAACCTTAAAAACATCATGCTCAGTGAAAGAAACTGGGCGCAAATCACGTATTGTATGACTCCATTTATTCTATTTTTAAATTGCATTTATATGAAATGTCCTGAATAGTCAAATCCATAGAGACAGAAAGTAGATTAATGGTTACCAGGAACTGGACAAAGAGAAGAAAGGGAAGTAATGCTCATGCATACTGGGTTTCTTTTTGGGTGGTAAAAGTGTTCTAAAATTAGATGGGGATGATAGTTGTACTAGCCTGGGAATATACTAAAAACCACTGAATTTCACACTTTAAAAGCGTGATTTTATGGTGTATGAATTATCTCAATAAAATTGTCATCATGTGTATCTATATATATCAAAGCTCAGACTCTGGAGCCCAACTTTTTGGGTTTGGATTCTAACTTTGCCACATACTGGCTGTGTGATTTTTGGCCAAGTTACTTCTCTGTTAAGTTTTCTCATCTGTAAAGCAGACATAGTAATATTTCTGTCTCACAGGACTGTTGGGGGAATTAAATTAATTAAAGTATATAAATTGCTTAGAATCATGCCTTATACATAGAAAGTACTATGTATTATAATAAGCATTATTCTTATTATCATCAAAACCCGAGTGTCTTATTTGGCATGAGGACCATTATTTATACCAAGCTGTAGATAAATTTATTTGAAAAATAGATAATTTTTTGTGTGTAGATTTTGTTTCCCTTTCTTCATCCATTTACTACCTAAATGGGTATCTGTTATGGTCTCGGTTGCTTGTAGATACAAAGGTAGTAATTTGGAGAACAAATAAATATTCCTCAGGTCTCACCAGCTGGAGATTTTACACACACACACTATGATTTTGAACTCCACATATGTTCAAGTATAGAACTTTAAAGCATCCCTCCTTTTTCTTCTGGAAGTCCCAACAAGGAGCTTACGTGAGCCCATAGTCTGTCAGTCAACTTCCATGGGTATCAGGTGCCCACATGTCCTTTATCTCCCCATCCTGGCTGGCGTAGAGCTGCCCGAAGGAGCCCCTGCTGCCCTGGGACAGTGAGCATCTCCAGGGTCATTTCCCACCCAGGCTACTGTCTCCAGTGTGCCCAGAGCAGGCAGAGGACCCACGCAGAAGAGAGAATAGATAGATACCTTCCCAACCACACTGTCACCCAGGCTGCAAAGCAGCAGGTCCATGCTCACAGACATTCTCAGGAGAAGAGCTCTCTCCTGCCCTGGCTCTCCTTCCTCTGATCGTGAGTTTAAACCTTACCCACCAGACCGTACTCACAATAGTTTTTCCTGCAATTTTAGCCAATATCTTCCTTTATCTCCTGCTTCCTTCCCTGTTAGTTGCCAAAAAAAAAAAAAAAAAAATGTTCCCCATGCAATTAAAGGAAGGATCACAAACAGATACAAGTAGCGGGTAAAGAGTAGGCTCCTCTGTACTAGCAGCAGCCAGGAACAAGGGTCCAGTTTGGCCAGCGAGGTGCTCCATCCCACTGCTGGTAGAGAACTGCCACCTGAACCCCTCATGAGGCCGAGAGCCAGTAAGGCAGCCTTTTAAAAGGTCAGGCCATGCTGATTCATTCAGTTAATAGTTACTGATCACTTACTAGGTGCCTGGCATTGGGATAGTGCCAGGGGTACCATGATGCATAAATACAGAATCTAGCCTAAATCACAATTTCCAATGAGGTGAAACTTGGGTGAATTTGAACATGCTTCCTTTCCCATTGAAACATCACTGATGTGCTATCACATTTGGATGAATAAGACACATTCCCAGCCTCGACCCTCCAACTCCCTCCATAGAGAATAGAAAGATAAACATTCTTTTATTTGCAGTTGACATGGTTTTATTTTCATGAACTAGGAGTGGCCTTAATAGACAACAGGCCCTGCTCTCCAATTACTTCCAAAAAGAAGAGCTATAGAACATCTTTTCCGAAACCACATCTCTGAACACTTAACTCACTCGGAGTTCACAGTCCGATACAGTTACCTTTTGGTCTCTAATGTAAATACACATATCTGATACCTTCTAATCTAAATTTCCAGGATAGCTTACTAAGAACCTAGTCTCCAGGTGCTCATTTTATAGTATTCCTCTAGGATAAAGAAAAGTCCTCCTAGGAGAGGCTGTGTAACTTATCTAAAAAACAAACAAACAAAACATTTGGGAAGAATTTCAGCAAGAGTGATTGGAACAAAAATGGAGAAGTCTAACTAACCCTCCATTAACCAAGCTCTCCTCTGCCTATAAGCATTCTGGTTAATCAAAGTTTTATTATACTCTCAAGGATTTATAGTAAGTCCTTAGGGGGCAGCTTCAACATCTGATGGTGTGTACTTCCACCTGCAGGTATATACCCCAAAGAATTAAACATGGGGGCTCCACCAGATACTTGTATCACGTAAGCACATGAAAAGATGCTTAACATCATTCATCATTAGGAAAATGCAAATCAAAACCACAGTGAGGTAGCACTTTACACCCATTAGGATGACTACTATAAAAAAAATGCAAAATAACAAGTGTTGCTGAGCATGTGGAGAAATCAGAACCCTTGAGTACAGTTGGTGGAAATATAAAATAGTGCAACGGCTATTGTGGTTCCTAAAAAAAAAAAGGTAGATCTAGAACTACATGTGATCCAGCAATTCCACTTCTGGGTGTGTACCCCAAATATTTGAAACTAGGTTCTGGAAGAGGTACTTACATATCCATATTCATAGCAGCATTATTCACAATAGCCAAAGGTAGAAGCAATTTAAATGTGCGTGGGTGGATGAGTGAATAAAGGAAATATGGAATATACATACAGTGGAACATTATTCAGCCTTAAGAAAGGAATAGAATTCTGATACATTCTAAAACATGAGTGAACCTTGATGATATTTGTGCTAAGTGAAATAAGCCAGACACAAAAGGACAAATACGTATGATTCCATTTATATGAGGTACCTGGGGGAGTCAAAATCATACATATGGAAAGTAGAATAGTGGTTCCCAGAGGCTGAAGGGAGGTGGGAAGGGGAATTACTGTGGAGTTATTGTGTAAGGGGTACAGAGTTTCAATTGGGGAAGATGAAAAATTCAGGAACTGGATGGTGGTGGTGATGTACCATGTGGATGTATTTACCTAATGTTATTGAATTGTGCACCTAAAATTATTAAAATGGTACATTTTATGTTATTTCTATTTTATTACAGTTTAAAAATTAAATTAAGGGAATTCCCTGGTGGTCCAGTGGTTAAGACTCCGCACTTTCACTGCCAAGGGCCTGGGTTCAGTCCTTGGTCGGGGAGCTAAGATCCCACAAGCTGCGGTGTGGCCAAATAAATAAATTTTAAAAAAATTAAATTTAAAAAAAAAGAGAGAGAGAATGGCCGTACTTAGAATACCACTTGCATGTCTGTGCGTGAATGATCACAGGCCACTTGTTCTCTTCAGAGTCTGAAGACCTCTCCCCTCCCTGGCCTGTTTATCCCGTAGCAGGATCCTTTGCCTTGGCCCTGGTTTCTACTCCCACCATCCAGTAAGGAGTGTCTGATTAAGTAGCAGTGCTGTATCCACATGTGATTTACAAAAATAATATTTCACCCTCACCATCAATACTGTGTTGTGGCTGCACACTGAATAGGAATAATTTCAGAAGGTTCCAGCTGGCCTTCCTCAAAAGGTAAAGAAAATCCAGCATTTTTAAGGTCTCTCTAATCTTGTGTTGTTTCAAGTGAATGCTTCCTCTGAAGGACTATTTCAGCATTTCTGGGATCTATTAAGAAGAGCATAATGAATGTTACAGAAGCAGCCAACTTAAAAATGGGGGGTGGGGAGGGGAGAGAGAGAGAGAGAAGAAACTATTGCCTACTTACAGAAACCTCCCCTACCCCCTTTATACCAAAGGAGCCATATATTCCTGCCATAATAAATGCAAACTTGGAAAGGCTCACGAACCCGCCTGCCTCTTCAGCTAATGACAGCCTCAATTATGGGGCCTAATCCTGCATTCCTGACACTCCCCTTATGCCTGCATAACTTCCAGAGGAGTCAAAGGGCCCTCAGCCCTGGCCCTGGCAGGGAGACATTAGTTATGCAGCAGCAGTGCCTGGGGCATGGTGGCAAATTTAAGGGTCTGTCCACATAATGACACACACTTGGAGGCCTTAAATCCTCATGCTTTGACTCTTCACCTTATACTGAAATAAAAAGCCACAGTAACTCCATTAAAAAACATAAAACTGCTCCACAGGAAATGAACTTTAGTTTGCTTCCAGTTTACATCGGTTTTAGGTTTCTTCTTCCCCACCCCCTTTTTACTTTCAATGTTAGTGTCCAGTTTTATGGAAAATATTTTCTTTAAGGAAAAGAATAAACACAAGCCTCGTGCTGGGTCTCTGCTTTTTATTTACTGAACTGGGCAAAACAGCTTTGATAACGCTGTCTCTCACCCTCCAATAAATCAGTGGGAATTCATCGCAAATACACCCACAGGCTCCCCTCTTATGTCACCCTCTGAGGACACCTAATGACCTCTGGCTTATTGAGAAGTGGCCTTGTTTTATATAAACTAATCATCCATCCAGCTATATTAATAACGAGACTATAACTCATTTTCATCCTAGGCACACTCTGTACATTATCAGTCTCCTAATTAATCCCAGGCAATTCAGGGGGCAGGGATTATCACTTCCAATTTTCCTCACCACTCTTCATTCCCGAGACTCGGCAAACAGAGGGTCATGCCCTGTGTCCTGCAGGCACGGCCCTGAGTCCCACCCCACCCCAGATGCGCTCCCTCCGGCCTGGGGAAGCCTGGGAACTAGCACACCCCTCACCCCTGCTGATCTTGGAGGCGGTGGGGCTGCCTCGGGGGAGAAAGAACCTGGGGTCAGCAAACATCTGGCAAGCCTGCTGA
>NW_006792454.1:3959355-3979805 GCF_000442215.2 Lipotes vexillifer
CCCACCCCCGTCAGAAAATAAACTCAGAGATTTGGTGCACTGAGCAGAGCTGGGCCTGTGCTCTGGGCAGCTGAGACCCTTCACCACCTGCCTCAAAGCCCACCTCGCAGCCACCTTCGTCCTTTCTGCGTGCCGGTGAGGGTAGCCCCAGGCACACCCCGCCTGCCACCCGAGGCCAGGCTGCTAACTGTTCAAAGTGGAGACCTGGGGCTGAATGTTCAAACCTCTCCACCTCATCTCCCCGCCTCACACAGCGAAATCAGAATCCTTGTGATGACGTGGTCTCCAAAGTAGATCCGTAGGTTTGCTGAAAAAGGAGTTTCCCTTCCTCTTCCTCCTCAGAGTGAGTCCAAAAAGGTGAAGTGTTCAACCATTACCATGAACATCTCTAAACATCTTCAAAGGAGGACCAGCTCCCTTGACTCCTGGGGCCCTTCAGCACTGGAAAACCTTCCCTTGTTGCATTGGAAAGAGCTTAGGGTGCAGAGGCCTGTGTTCAAGTCCTAACTCTCCCATCAGCCTGGTGGTTACTTCACCTGCACGAGTCTTGGTTTTCTCATCTTTCAAGTGCGGATAATCCTCCTTCCTTTGCAGAGTGGTTGCGAAACAAACACCTTTTCAGGCTCCTTCATAAGCTTCTCTTTGGATCAGTCGGTGAGGTTGAAGTTCCTCAGCACAGGGGCCCTGACCCTCCTCCCTTCTCACTCTCGCTCCCCGGGCAGTCCTGTCCACGCCCGTAGTGACCATGTCAGCACTACACCCGGTGGGCCTTGGATCCCTTTCGAGGGCTCTGTGCCTCACCTACAGCTCTTAGGACAAGGAGGAGGACTGCCCTCAGGCTAACTGCATGGCGAAGAGAGGGACGTGCCTGGGGTTTGTATCACCCCATGAGTGTGGTTCCTTTGTGGCGGGTGGGGAAGCTGTGAGGCCTAATGGAGTCTCCAGAATTCCCCTTGCAGATCAGGCTGATACTGATAACAACTCGGCCTCTGCACCAGTGCTGAGTTGTAACTCGGAGACAGAGTTTGGGGTGAAGTAAAAAAGAAAAACTGTTGCTTTGCCAGGCAAAGGGGGCCACAGCGTGTTCAGGCCCCTCAAAACTGTGTCCCAACCCGCGAGGATTCGGTGAGGAGTTTTATAGCAGTGGCTCAAGAGTGGGGTTGCTGATAAGATTAGGATGTGTGTAGGGCCTGCACTCCTTTAATCTGGCCTCAGGTAATCTCTTGATGAGCTTCTCTGGTTTCTTTAATTTGGCCTCAGGTGGTCTTCTCTGGAATGAAGAATGCTTACTCCATTTGTAAGGAGTTTTGCTTCTGTAAAGAGCTCAAAGATATTGTTGTGTGCATCCCTTGAGGCGGGGAACCAGGACCTGCCCCAAGGCTGCACTATTGTTTCTTGACTGCTCCTCCCTTGTCTCTGCATCCCTTCCCTTCCCTGATTAGCAACTGTTTGAATCTGCCCTTTGGAACTCAGGCAAGGTCATGGAGGCTGGAGTCTGCTTCCTACAAACAAGAATCAGGGGACACGGAAAGGCTTCCATGGCCAGGAACCCCACAGGATCCTGCTTGGTTTCAGGATCAGGCTGACACCGCCCCTCTGCAAGGGTTTGCCCAAGGTCAAACCCTTGCTCACTTCTTCCCCTTCCCTTACCAGGCTCCTGGGGAGCACAGCCTTAACGAGTAATTTGCACACAACCCCTCATCTCTGGGTCTGTTTCTGGGGACTCCTCTGATAATAAAAACCATGGATTCACTTATACCTCCAGTGAGACTTGGATCCATATCCTCAGACATGGATCTAAATCTCTCTTTGACATCTCTTGAATTTCTCAAAGGTGGTCTCAAGGCCAACATACCCAAAACAGAATTTATGGTCTTCCCACCTCCCCACGTCCAGATGCTTTCCAGAGTTCCCCAGCCCATGAATCCCACCCTCTCACCACCCCACCCACTTTACAAGGTAGAATCCTAGGAATATCCCAAGACTCGTCCTTCTCTTTCAACTGATGGTCCCCTCCATCCCCCATACTGCCATCTTCAAGCTCCTGTTGATTTCATTTCCTAACTGTACCTAAAATCTATAATACTCCCCCCATCAAATTCTTCCACCGCCCTGTCTAAGCCACCATCGACCCTTTTAGGGATACCTGCAATATCCTCTTATAGATTTACATACCTCCCTTCCAGCTTCCAACATCAGTGATTATTCCAAAATACTAATCTAATCATGTCACCTCCCTACACAAAATTCTTCAGTTGATCTTCATTGCTGTTAAGTACAAAACTCCTTACAGTGGCCACCAGGCCCTTCCCTCTCTCTTCACTCCAGCCACTGGCACTTACCTCTGTTGTTTTGTCTACCCAGACTGCTCTTCTTCCTCTCTTCCCCTTGTCAAGTCTGTCCGGGCCTTCCAGGTAACATAGGCAACACTTTCTCAAGGTAACTCAATCTGATCTCCCTGCCTAGGACATTACCTATTTCAGATTCCTGCAGCACCACGTGCCTCTTCTCCTTAATTCCCACTGTGGTTGCAAGAAGTTGCAGTCAAGTGATCACAAACATGCATCTGGGTGATCATGTGACACAGCAACTCAAGCCCAAGTTCGTGAGACCAGGGGCTACATCAGGCTTTTCACCACTTTCTTCTCATTAGCACGTAGTAGGCACTCAATGACTTAGAAACTTAGAAACTCCAGAACCAAATGAGGAGGACTTTGGGAAGGGTATCTCCTGCACTAGAAGCAGGGTACTGCTGTTCTGTCACTGTGATCTTCACATGTGATCTGGGAAATCAGAGGATCGTGCTCTAAAATAAGGAGTTGTCCCCTTCTTAAGAGAGGGAGACAGGAAACAGATTGTAGGTATCTGTTCCAAAATGTCAAGCTGGTATTATCCCCTTCTTAAAAAGGAAGATACAAATAAATTGTAAAATGTTAATCATTTAACTGCCTATATTTTAATTTCTCCAGTTAAAAGGGCTTAAGGGGTAACCATGGTGCACCTGTAATAGCCAAGCTCTCAGTTTAAATGCATGATTTCATTTTATCCTCACAGCAACTCCACAAGGTATTATTAGCCCCATTTTACAGATGAGAAAACTGAGAAGCTAAATGTCTTGCTCAAGATCACACAGCTAGTGAGCAGTAGGCTAGGCTTTTAGTGCAGGCCTGCCACAGGACAAAGCCATCTTCATGCCCTGTATGGCCTCACCAAAGACGACGCCTGCACATCCCGACAGACATCTGAAAGTTCATTTATTGAAAAAAAAAAAAATGTTCATCTGTGAATGTCTAGCGTCCCCACATGAAGTGTGCTTCTGCTTTATTTCTTGGTGAAAATCACCATAAAGGCTTTATCTCCTGATCCAGTGGATACTGTATTTTGTAAGAGTGTGATTCATAGCAGAGACCAGAGTTTGTGAAGGACAAGGACCAGGTAGTATTTTTTTTGGTGATGCCCCAAAACTATTAGTCTCTCTATAAGCTTTTGTGAAATGAAATTTTACTTCTGTCTCATTGGACTCGTGTTAAGACAAAGTATTAGAAGTTTCTGGTTCCACTGAGTTTCCTCTCTCAGCACCCAGCTTGTTTTCCAGACCAAGAGCTTGACTGGTTTTGTGAAAAGGAAACTGGACCTTTGGAAACATAAGAATGAAGTTTTTCTTTTTAATTGTTGTTGCATGACACAATTATTAGTTTGGGAATGGGATGGAATAAATTTCAGATAGGGCCAATGCTTTTGAGCAGGGAAGCAAATCATGCAGCCTCATTTTTTACTTCAGAACCTGGACTTTTTTTTTTTTTTTTTTTTTTTTTTGGGGTACGCGGGCCTCTCACTGCTGTGGCCTCTCCCGTTGCGGAGCACAGGCTCCGGACGCGCAGGCTCAGCGGCCATGGCTCACGGGCCCAGCCGCTCCGCGGCACGTGGGATCTTCCCAGACTGGGGCATGAACCCGTGTCCCCTGCATCGGCAGGCGGACTCTCAACCACTGCGCCACCAGGGAAGCCCAAGAACCTGGACATTTTTAAACAGAACCTGGACAGCCCAAGGTGAGCAACACATCTAAAGCTGATTTTTTTGTCTGGGACTTTGAGCCACAAGCAGGGACCACAGCTTCAGGATCCATGAGATGAGGGAGTCAGGCCCTACGTTCCCTGCTCCTCTTAGAATCTGTTTTGTATTTCTGTAAATGTTGTATTTCTTTCTTTGTTGCCAGGCTTGTCTTGCTGAAGTCTGCCTTACTTGACAATTCCTTACAGTTTACTCACTTGAGGAGTTGGGGAGAAAACCAAATTCTTAGCCTTGGACAAAGCTCTTGATAATACCACTCAGGGCCAGCACTTAGGTGGCTCTGTACGGTTTATACAATGCTTTTTTATACATTAACTTTGGGGCTGAGGCTTGCTGCCCTCTTTCTGAAATGTTCTGTCCCAGGTCTTCCCTCCTCTTAATTCAGATCTCAACTCAATGTCATATTCCCTGACCACCCCTATGAGCAGACCTTTACACGCTGTGTATTTTTTCTTTTTGTTTTTTTTCCAAAGCTCTCATCACTCTCCAAAATGATCTGGTTTACTTTTCTGTTTCCTTGCTGGATACCTCTCTCCCCATACTAGAATGTCAGCCCTACATGGGCCAGGACCTGTCTTATTAATGCTGCCTCTCTGGGGCCAAAATACAGTGCCTGGCACATTAAAAATACTCAGTATTTTTTTTTTTATTCTATCGGTGGAGGAGTAAATAATTTCATTTGAGTATTGTGGTCCTGTAAGGTAGTTTTTATCTTCGTTTTTGAGATGCGGTAGCTACAGCTTCATGATGAAGCAATTAGCCTGAACTCCACAGCCAGTCTGTGACAGAATCACACCTCGAACCCAGGTTTTCTGCCCTTGTCCTGGAGTCTTCTTACGGGAAGGAAAGTGAACTTTTACCCCAAATTGGGGTGCACTTAAAAACAAGCACCCCATCGGGGATCATCGCCAACAGTTTGGAGTGTAAAAGACCTGACAAAACCCTGACTCTGTCCCCTTTATCAGAGGTGAAAAAGCATATACAAGATGAGCTTAAAGGCACAGCCTGAGACTGCTTCCTACGTCAGCTCCTGGGTGGGTCACCGCCCCTCTGCTCTGACACACCGCAGATACTCCCATCCCTTCCTTCCCTGGCCTTGGACCTCACTGGCCTCTGGGCCCCTCATTCCAGGAGGCTCTGGCCCGGCTCTAGACTTTCTCCAATTTTTCTGATGTCCTAATTTCTTGATCACCTGTGCTGACATGATCCTGATTTCTTTCAATATGTCTTTTTCCCACTCCTGGGAAATTTATGTCTGTTCTGGCATATGTCCCCATCTTCCTTTGTGAAGAGAGAGGCAAGGAGGGGAAGGAAAAAAGCTTTTCATATTTTTTAGCAATGTCTTCATGTTCTGTCAATAAACTACCTCTGCCAGCTTTTAGAGGCCCCATTGGCTCTTGTACTGACCCCTTGTTTCTCCTGTACTTGAAAAATACCTTATTATTTATCTTAGCCTCTCTCGCAGTCTTCTTTTCATTCTTCACCTTTGCTTTCCTTATCATGTTTTTGCACTTTCTTAACTTTGTACTATAATTTCTCCAGCTGAGTTGCTGTTTGATTTTTTTTCATACTTTCTCGCTTTCCTAGTTTTGATTACTTGCCCTACCACTATCACATCGTTCTTAGAGCTATTTTTTTGGCCTGTTTTCTATGCGGCAGGTTGCTAGGGAGCACATATTTTCTTTGGGCAGTTTCTATTCATTTCTCTCTGATTACACTCTTCCGTCAGCGGCTATTCTTTCCAATCTCTCAGTGCCCTTGGCTTTTCTTGGTAGGAGCTGACAACTTTTGTTCCCCCTGGAATTCCTGCCCGTCCTTCTAAGAGGGTCCTAATTCCTTCTGGGCCTTACTTGGAATAAGCAGTTCCCCCAGACATTGGGCTACAGGTGAAGAGGAAGCTAGGTACCTTGATTAACACATGGCTCAAGCTTCCCCCAAGTCAAACTGCCTGTGGGTACGAGACCTTACAGCGAGTGGTACCCCTCGCATGCTGGCAGGAACTCAACCCTCTGCAAAGAGCTTCCCCAGGTAGCTGGGTGAATCCTGTGGGCTCACTAACAAGATGGGTCAGATGTGAACGGTACCCTCTGGGCTCCTTGGCCAATGGATGCCTTTCTATCCACCAGGCACTGTTGCTAATGCTGGGCACTGCTGCCACCTCTATTCGGTATTGTCACATGGACTGGCGTCACCACCTAGCTGCTGCCAGAGTCCTGCACTGCCATGGTCAAGACTGCAGCTCTCAATATCTCAAAGCCACTCTGTGTTTGGGTAGAAGACTTCTCTCCTCCCACATTATGCCACAAGTGCCAAGATGGTGTTGCTTGGGTCTTACAGAGCCTTCAGTGAGGCAGCATGTTTTGCTGTTACTTCCAGCTCTCCTTCACTGGGATGAGAGCCCTGAAAGATTTGAGTCAAGTGTACCCCCAGGATGATGGGTACTTGACTTGAAAGGTCATAGAGAATTGACCCTGAAGTTGATGGCGGAGCAAACCAGGGCCACTTATGAGGCAAGGATATGGGATCGTAAGGACATGATAAACAGAGAGGGTGGGGGAGACCTCAGGAATCCAGAGGAGTGGAGCAGATGCACAGAGTGGGGTGGATCAGAGTCCTTGTGCCCATCTGATAAATTAACATCCCTGATTTCCTGGTTCGGGGCCTCACAGAGTCCAACAGCACTTCTTTCCTTTTATTTTTGTGTAAATTATCTGCTGGACTTCTGTAGTCACACTCCTCTTCAGCTAGTTTAACTGGATTTCTTTGCTGGGCAGCCAGAGTCTTAACGAATATAACCTCCCGGTTACCCAGCTGTAGCCTCGTGGTGCAGTTTTTCTGGTGCTCATGCCTGCTTAGTCTTCAGTATCCAGCTTCGACGTTGCTTCCTCTCTGCAGCCTTCCCCTACAGCTCCCTCTCTCATGATGCTTCAGAACTCTGCTCATAACCATTATGCTGTGGTGTGATTTAGGTATTTATAAACACTCCACTCGCCAGACCACGGGGTCCTCGAAGACACAACCCTGTCTTAGTGCCTGAAACCCAGATGGTGTTCAGTCAGTGTTTACAGAAATGCCTCAGTGGCTCTGAGTTGGTTCTGGTGGCACCACACTGACTGCTGCTCAACCTTCCAGGCGCTCGAGGGGTCTGAGTTTCTGCTGACTTTGCTAACTTAGCCCTTCGCTCTCACTTGCATCTTTTCCTAGTCCTCCCTGGTGTCCAGGATTGCTCGCTTGCTGGGTGCCTCCAGCTCTGTGCAAACTTCACTACCTTTGGATCTGTGACAATTCCAAGGCGACCCCGCTGGGGCAGAGCACATGCTGTTTCCCAGGGTTCTAGAACTCTTCGCTGCGTTTTGGCTCCTCTGAATGGCTTTGTGTGGTCGCCTAGGGCCTGGGCTACCTGTGTGTCTGCTCATAACAGCATGCCCCGCCTGGTCCAGCCATCTGTTTATTTTGGCTGCATCTCCTCCTTTATGCTCTCACTTCTGAGAGACGGTGAATAGAAGTTACTTCCTTTAATCAGCCAGAAGCCCTCACTGCCTTGTCCATGGTAGAAAAATTGTCTCCAGGTCAGCAGCAGCTTTCTTACATGGGAGAGAACATCAGTGCTCATTTACTCAGGAAAAGCAACAACAACAAAACCCTCTTGCTCTGTTTAGACCATTTCTCCTTTATGGATTGCCGTGCCCCTAGCACACCCACCAGCTTTCCCTCCCAACTACCAGCTATGTATCCAAGCTGCTGTTTCACCCCCTGTCAGCCTGGGGCAAGAGGGTCAATGGAAAAGTTTCACACCCTTGGGTGGGGTACTTGCTTTACTCTGGTTCTCAGGTACAGAGTGTTTTTCAAGAAGTGTTTCTGCCAGTACACCTGATGCTGCTCTAACCTCAGTACCAGTAGGTGTGAGATTGCCTGGGGGATCACGTGATTTAAATACACTGGGGTTGTGACCCCTTTGCCCCTCAGAGTTTCACTTTTCTGACCTCTGCTTTCAGGCAAAAAGAAAAAAGACACACCCAGGTTCAGCTCATCCTCAAGAATTTCAAAATGAAATCCCTGGCCTCCCTCTGAACCCCACCTCTCGTGCTGATAGATATGCCTTTCTTAGATTCTGTGACAGTCGTGTGCCTTGGTCTGGAAATGGAGACAGAACCTTGGCTAAAATAGCATCTGCTGTTTTCCCCCAATGCACAGAACTGAGTCCCTTTCATTCCGTGATTCCCTGGTGAACCCTCACCTCCTTGAAGAGGCTGCCACACCACGGGTCACCACCAGGAGGCACTCTTCAGCATCAGATGCAGGCACAGAACCTGAACAGCAGGCAGCACATAGTGGGACTAAATGCCCACTTGTCAAAGAATGAAGGAGGAAAAGAACTGATTTTTCTCTACCTGGAGCCCCGTCCCTCCTCCCTGATATACCTAGGTATGTTCTACTTATCATTTGGGGCTCAGTTTAAATGACTCCTTCTCTAGGAAGCCCGTCTTGGACCAGCTAACTCCCATCCCCACCACCAAAGGTGGGTTAAATGCCCCTTCTTTGGGATCCCATAAGCCTTTGTCATCAGTAGAATTGATCATCCTGTATACCTGCATTTCAGTTTTGAAAGTATTGCCTACAGACCATGAGCTTCCGGGGGGCGGGGGGCGGGGTGTCTCGTCCACAGTGTCTAATACAATGGAGGTACTTAGTAAACACAGAATGGGGACTGAGCAGAATGTGTAGAACTTTCAAATATTCCCTGGGGAGGTTTAGTTTAATTTCTTTCGCCTTTGTTTTTTGCTCTTGCTATTATTACTATTGCTTTTCCCACCAAATCCCTGCTTTCAATATGGTAATACCAAAAGAAAAAAAAAGGGAGAAAAGATTTCAATGAATTGCAGCTTCCAGCTGGTTATCATTATTTAAATTTTGGCTTTATCTTTGTGGGCAACTGGAGCCTATGATTTAAGCTATCTCTAGCTGAGCGGGAAGGTCGGGTGCCTGCCCAACCACTCATATTTCCAGAGCGCACTTTGCCGTGTCAATACACATTACTTGTCACATTGCAAGAGTCCTAGGAGAAGTTTGATCTCCATTGTTAGATTGTTGTCATGTGTCAAATCACACAGCCCAGGGGGAATGAGTACAATGCACGGGAAAAGCAGACGCTGAGCCACGGTCAGACTGCCTGAAAGATAAACACTGTTGTGTAGACCAGGAAAAAGAAAGGTCAAAAAACAATCTGAAGCCTCAGACACAGTAAGGTTTACTTTCATTTTCTTGCCACTCTGAGCCTTCCATTTTACCAGCCTGGGCAAATACGCATTTTTCATCCAACTGACCTTCCAGCTGATTGTCCCACAAGAGGAGAACTGGTTTGAATAGGTGGTCCCATCTCTGGTAGGCAAGGTGGCAGCTGTGATGCCCTCACATCGAAGCTGACGAAACAGGCAGGCGTGGTGACTCTGCAAGCTCCTGCCTACCGTCTCCCTCCAAATGAAAGCTCAGAGAAAATGTGCAAATGCAGCTAGACTCGGGGAAGAAAAATCCACTTCAGGGAATATGAGGTGGCCAAGCAGGAAGGCTGGAATAATTGCTGCCGCTGCTGGTGATAGTTTTTCTTTCTTGCTTGCTTGCTTTTTTTTTTTTTTAAAGTTGTCTAAAAAACCCAAATGGGTACTAGCTGTTCCATATTAAAGAAGGAATGGGCGCAAGTTAGTCTCCCCGTTTCAAGACGCCCACGTGCTTGAAATAGTTTCCTAGAAAGGCAGATATAATTTAACTGGGTGTAGCTTAGCACACTGGCAAGGCATTTTTACAACACCTTCCAAATCCTCGATGGCTGATCTCGTGGTATGACAGCAGCACACCACATTCATTGCACCAGACAAGGATTAGGGGAGTAAAATTAGTCATGTATGTAAATTGTAATCACGTTGGATGGTTGTATGTGCTCATTTAGGCATTTTAGCAGTGTGTGATGCTATCCTCTCTGCAGGACTAATAAGCATTAGCCATAATGAGGTCAGTCAGTCAGCCAGGCATTCTCGGGGGATTTAATTGGGACATGGGTCTCTACTGAAGTGAAAATTAATAACTTTTGTCAATGTTCTGGTGAAATGTTCTGTCTTATTAAACTATGAGGGTCAATTAGAAAGCATTATGTAATAAAGTCCCCAGCAGCAGAACTCAAATTGAGTTATACCACAGTCATTATTCCAGGGCGAATGCATTTGAAAATGGAAAACCAGAGCGCCATATGGAGGATTCGGGTCAGATTTACAAGCATCGCATGTTAAGGCTTCAACAAGAAGGAAACAATTAAACGTAATACTGAAATAAATCAGCGCGCCGGGCGTGCTGTGCAGAGCAGGGAGCCCAGGGCCGGTGCAGCCCTGGAGCCGCAAAATGGCAGCAGAGTCGAAGGGCTTGTTTGGGCGGCATCAGGCAGCGCCGTCCAGCAGATCTCTCCGAGTGCTTGCTTCAAATCTGGGGCACACCTGGAAGGTTCGGGCCTGCACACCGCCTCCTATAAATAACTCTTTATTGTCTGGCTATTAAGACGCGAGATTGCTTGTATTCAAGTGCAAGTTATTGTGGTACAGCAAATGAAAGAATTTTAAAGCACCCTAAACAGCCCCCGATAGTCCCCATTCGGTCATGTTTTACGGTACTTTATTTTTACTTTTTTAAAATAAATCACGACTCCTTCACGAAAGGGCGCCAGAAGGTTCGGGCCTGGTGGGTTTACCCGCCCCCTCAGGACCCTGTTGGGGCCACGGCACTAGATCTGCTTTACCGGGGCGCCACAAACGCCTTCCGGTGAATGACAGAGCCATTCAGCGTCCAGAAAGCTGCTCGCTTCAGTCAATCAGTGCTCACGAATCCTACGCCTTTACCTGTCTTCTCTTAGATCTACTTTTTGCTGGCGCCACAAGCGCCTTCCCGCGAATGGCACAGCCAGTCAGCCTCCAGAATACTTCTCACTTCAGCCAATCAGCACTCATGAATCCTACACCTTTTCCCGGCTCCTCTGGCCCCGGCGAACTCTGCTCCCGACAGGGCCAGACACCTTTCGGGTACTTGAAAGGATCAGCCTATTGTGAGGGAGATAGAAAGCCTAAGCCACGGTTGCAGTGTGACATCACGGTGTTCAGGCACTTGTAGCGAGGAGGGATTGGAAGGAGTGGAGGGGGCGGAGGGCTGGGGGGCAGGGGTGTCCTCTCTCCCCTGGAAACCGGGGGAGGGTGGTTCTTGTCTGCTCCACTCTTCAGATCTTTAAAGATGCTGCGCAGCTAGAACAATTAGGAAATAGAAGAGAGGGAGGGAGGGGAGGGGGGGAGGAGGGAGGGGGGGGGAAAGGGAAGGAGATACAAAGAGGATCCATACTGTACAGTTACTAAAGGAATACAGCTTTCTTATCTTACCAGCCCACTCTTTTCTGAACTTTCTCATCCCTAGTGAAGTGAACTGGGGTCTGATTATTTCCCCTTTGATCCGCAATGCTGACTATGTTTCTCATTAAACGCCAATTATAACAGTGCCCCCTTCTTGGTTCCAAACCATCATGGAAGCCAGTCTGTTCCCCTCTCCCTCATCTCCATGGCCGAAGCTGTGGTCTGAGCCCCTGTCGCCTCCCACTAGGGCCCTTTTTCCACTCCAGCCCCGTCCCACCCATTTTCTTAAAACCAGCCACAGTAATCTTTTAAAAACCACAGATACGGTGAAGCTGTTTAAAAACTCCTTCACACTTTTGCTTTGCAAAAAGAATAAAATCCAAAACCCTTACCGCGGCCCACAGAACCCCTCCCAGATGTGTCCGGGGCTCACCAGGAGCCATGCTTCCTCTCACGCCGATCCTGCAGGTTCTGAAGCACGCGGAGTTCTTGCGCTCCTCGGGGTTTTTGCACATGTAGTTCCCCTTAGTGTGGAATTTTCTTCCTCCTGACTGTGGATGGCTAGTTCCTCTTAAGCTTAAGTATCGTTCTCCGGGAGGCCTTTCCCAACCATTCTATCTAAAGTAGATGCATCTGGAACTCTGTATCATCACCCCGTATGTTCCCAGTATAGTACTTTCCATGGTGTATAATTTTAAAAACAACTTAATTTGGGCTGTTCTTGTTTCCTGTGTTATCTCCTGAGTCTAAGTTCTGTGATGGCAAAGACCATATCTGTTTCATTTCCCACTTCGTCTTCAGCAGTTGGGGGGCAAGTGACAGGTGCTATGTGTTAAGTGAGTGAATACCTCAATGAATTAAAGGGTAGCTTTGGAGGGAAATCTGAAGTTTTTCCAACTCCTTTATTTTGTAGAAACAGTGTTTCTGAGGATGGTGAAATAATATGCACAAAGAAACTTTTGGGAGAGTTGGAACCAGTACCTGGTTTACCCTGGCAATGTTTCTTTCTTCTGCCACATCACCCAGTCCTATCTGTTAAACAGACCTTGTCTTTATCCCTATTTGAAAAAACACCACCCTAAATCCTACGGTGAAAGCATGTTTAAAACCAATTTAAAAAGTAAAGCTGCTTCACTCTGTATGACATACTCTAGATCTATCCACCTCATTACAAATAGCTCAATTTCGTTTCTTTTTATGGCTGAGTAATATTCCATTGTATATATGGAACTTAAGGGGAAAAAATGTTATGAAGAACCTAGGGGTAAAACAGGAATAAAGACACAGACCTACTGGAGAACAGACTTGAGGATATGGGGAGGGGGAAGGGTGAGGTGTGTTAGGGCGAGAGAGAGACATGGACATATATATACTAACAAACGTAAGGTAGATAGCCAGTGGGAAGCAGCCGCATGGCACAGGGAAACCGGCTCGGTTCTTTGTGGCTGTCTGGAGGGGTGGGATAGGGAGGGTGGGAGGGAGGGAGACAAAGAGGGAAGAGATATGGGAACATATATATATGTATAACTGACTCACTCTGTTATAAAGCAGAAACTAACACACCATTGTAAAGCAATTATACCCCAATAAAGATGTTAAAAAAAAAAAAAAAAAGTAAAGCTGCTCCATCAATAAGAGAATAGATGATTAGATTCAGGTATGTTCATATAATGGAATGAGTATGAATGAACCAAAGCTGTAAGCCTAAAAATGGCTGAATCACAAACACATAATGTTGAATAAAAGCAGCTAGTTACAAAACAATATAATTGTGATAGCACTTATATAAAGTTCAAAAAACAAGCAAAACTAAATAGCGTGTGGTTAGTAGATGTATGGTCAAACTCTAATGGAAAAAGTAGGAATAAGGAATGTTTTTTTAAAAAAAATAATAAAAGCAACATTTAGATAGTGGTAGTGGTTACTTGCTAAGTGTAGAGGTGGATGGGAAGGGAAGGAGCCAGCAGAAAGAAGAGCGTGCAGGTGGGGTGGGGGCGATAACGTTATCTTTAGTTGGGTAGCAGTTTCATGATTAGCCATTTATTTCTTATGCTTAATAATTTGTAAGTTTGTATGTATAAAAAACGGATGAATTTTTAAAACTTAAAATTGACAGGCTTTCGGCTTTGCCTGACCATATACCGAACCTCAGGGAGGAGAGATTCTTTCTCCTCCTTCAGGAGTGCTTCAGAGGACTTCCTCTGGCCATGCGCACACCCGCCTGAGGCCGGCAGACTAGAGTTCTTGGGGCCTGTTCCTGAGCCAGGTCAACACCGTACAAAAACACGCAGTAGGGCTTCCCTGGTGGCGCAGTGGTTGAGAGTCCGCCTGCCGATGCAGGGGACGCGGGTTCGTGCCCCGGTCCGGGAGGATCCCACGTGCCGCGGAGCGGCTGGGCCCGTGAGCCATGGCCGCTGAGCCTGCGCGTCCGGAGCCTGTGCTCCGCAACGGGAGAGGCCACAGCAGTGAGAGGCCCGCGTACCGCAAAAAAAAAACAAACACAAAACAAAACATGCAGTAATCATGCAGAGTGTTTGAAGTTGGCTTTGGAGGTGACCACCCAATGAGGTGGAGCCCTTGAGCAAAAGTAACCTCCTTATTTGTCCTTCCACAGTTAACAAACCCTTCTTTACTGTCCTCAGGGCTTTTGCACCTTTTATACCCCCTGGTTACAATGCAAACACCCCTGAGAGTATCCACATCAAAACCAACACCCTAATGATCTTCACTGACGCTGAGTGGGTAGGATGCTGGGGAGGGACATGGCAGAGGTGAAGGAGGTGAGAGAGCCTCAAAGGCAAGTCAGGCCACCGTCACCTTTGGTCCAGGCAGCCTTGCCTGGTTTTTCTGTACAGCCCCATTGATTTCACATTTTTCATCTCTGAACTGAGCCCTGGACTTGTTACGGGCACACAATGCCCCCACGATAGCCAGCCAGAGTGCCCCTGTTGACATTGCCACATGCTGAGATTAGCCTCCTTGAGTAATTCCTCTTTCTAATGTTAGTGGAGGGGGTTCCCACCATAAGGGTTTCTGGTTCATTTGTGTTACTGGGTCTCCCAGGGCCACACTTCTGTTTTGAGAGAGAATTTTGGCATCAGGCTCCTTCTGACATGTCAGGCTGAAAAGTGATTTTGAGCCAAGAGTTCTGTTGCTTCATTTTGGTTATTTATGAGAAGCTGGTATTTTCTGCTAACAGAGACAATGGGAAATTTCAAAACCTCAACATTATCAAGCTGTTGGGGTAGTGGTGGGAAAATTGAAATTGCAAAGTATTTCTCAACAGTTTGAGTAACTTGCCTTCCATATTTTTTCCCAAGATAATTACGAAGATGAATGCCACTTGCCTTTCGGAATCTTTTTGCTGAAAAGTATGAAACTATTCCAGGGAGATTCTGGACACAGGGTCCCGTCACCACACAGTCCTATAGGAAGAGGCAGTCTGCCTGCACGTTCATCTATTGGCCAGTGAACGAATGAAAGAACAAACGAATGAGAAAACCACTCAGCTACACACACACAATGCCACACATAGTCATGCGTTACTATCCTAGTTTGAGGCTAGATTGTTTATCTTAAAAATGTGAGTTTTTTTCTCTGATTATAAAACTAATATGCACTCATTACAAAATGCTTGGAAAATACAGAAAAGTATAAAGGAGAAACTAGAGGCATCCATAATCCTACCTCACAGAAAGATCTTATTAACATTGAGATTTATGTCACACTAGTGTTTTTCTGAGCATGTAAATGTTGCATGGCTGAGATCTTACTGTGTATACTGCTGATATCTGTGTTAGACAGAATTCTAAGATGACTCCCCAGTGCCCTACACCCTTGATTAATCTCTTCCGTCTTGAGTATGGGGAGGAGGGAAGCTTTGAAAATGACGAGTATTACTCCCATGGCCAGGTTATGTTACAGTGGACTTTAAGAAAAGGAGATTATCCCAGGTGAGTCTGACCCAGTCAGGTGAACTTTAAAAGAGACTGGGCGTTTTTTGGACACAGAGATATGAAGCATGAGAGAGATTTGAAGGGAGGGAGATTCTCTCTTGGTGGCTTTGAAGATAGGACCACGGGGTCAGGAATTCTGGAAGGTTCCAGAAGTTAAGAGCAGTCCCCACTGACATCCAGTAAGGAGACAGGGACCTTGGTCCTACAACCACAAGGAACTGGAGTCTGCAAACAGGTTGAATGAGACTGAAAGAAGACCCCAGCTCCAGAGGAAAACTTAGCCTGGCCGACACGTTCATTTTGATCATGAGACCCTGAACCTACAGAACCACAAAATGATAAATGGGTGTGGCTTTAAATGGCTACATTTGTAGTAATTTGCTGTGTAGCAATAGAAAAATAACCAAATATTCTGCTTTTTCATTCACATTACAACTTAAATCTTTTCTCCTATTATTGTTAACTAAAATTTTCATGTCTTCATCTAACGTGTGTGTGGATCATAATTGATGTTAACCGGCCTGTATTATTGGGCCTTTAGGTATTGCCGTTACGATAGAGATTTGTTATTTAAAAATTAAGTGCTGTCTTCTTGTTTTGTGTCTCTACTTTTTTTTTTTTTTTTTTTTTTTTTCTTGCCACATGAAAGAAAAGTGAAACATCTCCTGAGCCTATACCCGCCCAAGAGAGAGAAAGAAAGAGAAAGAGACGGAGATACAGACGGGAACAAGGTATGTCTAAAGGGTTCTCTTTGTTCCCAGATGGAAGGTAAAGACTTTGAAGGAGAGTATGACCCTTTGTGTTTCGAAGGTGGAGGCCCTGAACACCTGTAGGCTACATTGTCCAAGGGTAGGGCTGAAGGCTGGGAACTGCAGAGGTTGAAAAAAGACTGGCTTCTCCCTAGTTGGTGGGTCCCCAAGACTGGGAAGAGAAATAAGGGCCGGACCCATCGTGGAGCTGTGGTCCCATCTGAGCCCGGTGCTCTGGGTGACCTCAGAGGGGGGCCTGCTGCATGACCGTCTATGGGACTGAGGAGGCTCTGCCAGGGTCCTCAAACCCAGCTTGAGGTGGAGGAACTGAGAGCTCTGCTCATCACCCTTGGCTAGTATTGGCTTCAACCAGATTTAATTTTACTTTGAAAAATAAATATGGTATTTCATAGTTTTTTGAGATTTGGGGCATTGCTACCTGTTACATAAATAGTACTGTGATCAATAGTCCTACATAAATATGTCTCTGTATTTGTTACTATTTTATTTGAATAGATTTCTAGAAGTAGATCAAAGGATATAAGCATTTCAACATCCCTTATGTAAATTATCAAACTAGCAGGTTTTTAGATTTCTTAAGCTGCAGTATATAAAAGACACTAGATGCATAATAAATTCTCCCTTCAGCCTCTGCCCTCAACAACCCCAGTGTATCAACTACAGAAGACTCAAGGCCCACTTGAGCAAGTGTAGGCACAGTGTATTTCCTCCTGGGGAAAGGCAGTGTGCAGCCTAGGCTGTGTAACAGCCGGAACAGGCATGGCCTGATACACACCTGCCTATACCAGTAACTGGCTGTGTGACCTTGTATATGCATTTCTTGGGGCTGCCATAACAAAGTACCACAGCTGGATGGCACGAACAGCATAAATTTATTGTCTCACAGTTCTGGAAGCTAAAATTCTGAGACCAAGTGTCAGTAGTGTTAGCTCTTCCCGGAACTGTGAGGGAAGAATCTGTCCAGGCCTCTCTCCTCGCTTCTGGTGGTTCATTGGCAATCGTGGCTGTCTTCTCCCTGTGTCTTCGTATGGTCTTCTCTCCACTCCAAATTCCCCTTTTTATAACGATACCAGTCCTACTGACTTCACCTGAACTTGAGCATCTGCAAAGACCCTATTTCCATATAAGGTCACATTCGCAGGTCCTGGGGGTTAGGACTTCAGCATTTTGGGGAGGGACACAGTTCAACCCATAACACTTTGGAGAGTCACATACACTCTCTAAGTCTCTGTTTCTGATCAGTAAAACAGGGATGATACTGCTCTCCGTATAGTGAGGATTAAAGTTACAAGATAAATGGGAGAATAGGTAGGTGATAGAGAACTCACCCCGTGTCTGGCACATGGCACTTGCTTAATAAATACTGGCTAAAGTTATCAGGTAAAACTTGCTCTTATTGCAGTGCACTCACATGGACACACAGAAACCCATGCTCAGATGGGTGGAGATGTGTGCTTATGTGGCCACTCCAGTGGCCCTAGAGAGAAGAGGCCATCTTACTTTTCAAGTGTCTGGTGCCTTTCCCTGGTCCAGTCTTTACAGGCTGGTTGTTAGAAAGAACAGACCTCACCTCTCCCACAAAGCCCACTTCGGAGATTGGCGCCTACCTTCTGCTGCTAGTTTGTTGTTTGAAAAGTGCTGACGCCTCTCTTCATCCACAGTGCCAGGACTCTGTGCCAAAGCTGCCCACACGAGCGCAGCTTTCCCCACACACCAGGGTTTCGGAAGGTGGACCTGGCACCAACCAAACACATAGTAAGAGAAGCCCTTGTGACACACGTGCACATGTGTGCAGCCACATACACATACGTGCGCGTGCGCACGCCAGAGAGCAAAGACCCCCATCAGTACTTAAAGCAACTTTTAAAAGGAATAAAAATTGCTCAATCTCTTTGATGATATTCAAAGGGTCTTTTTTAATATATGAGAAAGCCCATTCTAAATTCTGAACACATCTGGTGTCACCAGCTCTTTCTTTCCCCCCTCTAAACCCTCTTAATTCCATAATTTAGAAGGTCTTAAGTCCCAGAAGGATCTGACTGCAGCATAATTGGGCATCCTGAACACTCCAACTTGGATTCGATGCCCCACCTCAGCCCGGATACTTTTTCACCGAGTAGGAGAGGAGAGGTTTGGGGAAGGGGTGGGCCATGGACAGTGGTCTGCCTTTGACGGGAGAGCTAAGGTGCCTGCAGGAAAATGTTTGCTATTCATTTTGCCCTGACACTCCAGGAGAGGAGCGCAATTTCCTTTGTGATTGGAGGTAATGAAATCTACAGGAAAATCAATGTGGGCTGACAGGAGCATCGCCCAGCTGATCTGCAGACCAGAGACACTGAATCACAGCAGGCTGCAGGCGGCATGTCGGTTAGGTACCACCCGCCGCTGCCTCTGGGAGAATGGGGTTTAGGAAAGCTCACACTCTGGGGTGCTCCTGACTCCTCTAGGCTGTCAGCCTGGCTGGCTGGGTTGCTAGGAGTTGAGTGACAAAGCACTCAGTTGGGTGGACAGTGTTAGGGGGCCAGAGGGCCACAGCATGCCTGGAGGGTTCCTGAGAGGAGGGGGACAGAGAGAGAGAGAGAGAGAGAGAGAGAGAGAGAGAGAGAGAGAGATCCTGAGATTGTAACAAAGAGGTAGGGGGAGACAGACCAACAGACAGACAGATACACACACACACCCCTCAGCTTTAAATGATCTACATGAGCCTAAATTTCTTCACTACTTTTTTTTTTTAATTTATTCTTTTTGGCTGCATTGGGTCTTCATTGCGGCACACGGACTTTCTCTAGTTGCGGCGAGCGGGAGCTGCTCTTCGTTGCGGTGTGTGGGTTTCTCATTGCAGTGGCTTCTCTTGTTGTGGAGCATGGGCTCTAGGCGTGCGGGCTCAGTAGTTGTGGCACGTGGGTGCAGTAGTTGTGGCTCGTGGGCTCTAGAGCCCAGGCTCAGTAGTTGTGGTGCACGGGTTTAGTTGCTTCCCCGCATGTGGGATCTTCCTGGACCAGGGCTCGAACCCGTGTCCCCTGCACTGGCAGGTGGATTCTTAACCACTGTGCCACCAGGGAAGCCCCTACTTTACTACTTTTTAAATTAAAAAATTCAGACTATCTACCTCCACCCCAAAACATGCATTACTCTAGTAATCAGGAAAGAAAGTATAAAAATAAATAAATCAGAGAAACTTAGCAAAATATAACTGTCGCCACCCCCCCAAAACATCTGCACATCTGCTGGGCCCCTCTGCTGGCCTGGTTCAGCCGACCTCAGCACCGACAGCTACAATGGCAGCAGCAGCAAAGTTAGCAGGGGTCACCCCAATATGGCTGGGAATCGCTTCCTACGATTTGGAGACATAAACCAGGATAATAAGCTCATGCTGTCCCCTCCCTGTGTGTCCCCTTTATCTGCACCACAGCCACTGACAGCCTTCTGGTCCCTGGATGTTTGGTTTAAGGCATTACCAACACTCCCCCTTTGGGGTTGGGGGTACTTTTCTGGAATCTGTGTAGTTAAAACACCCGTGTAGTCTGTCGTGAGAAGCATGTGGAAAACTGCACTTGGGGAGGTAAGGGGTTAAGAACCAGAGCCCAGAGAGAGAGTGAGCCCTGGTGGTGCCCATCAGTACCCATGGCCACCAAGTCCCAGAATCAGGAGGACGCTGGGTGGCCCAGAGTGGGACAAGGAGCTGGTGAAACTCACAGGCCTCTTGTGACCCCTTCCCTCCCGGCTGGTAGCAAAACCACATCACCCACAGACGCTGCCCCCACCCCATCTGTCCCGTCTCCTGTCTTCTGCCCCCGCCTCCTGAACTTCCTGGCAAAGGCTTCCTACTTCACCTACTGCACACGTTCCTAGCAGGAATTTTTAAGGCCAAAGAAGTGGCAGCCTCAAGCCCAGTTTATTCGAAGATTTGGGGGCAATTCTAGTTCTGAATTGGCTCCCTTTCCTTCCTTTCCCCCTGCACAGTCCCCACGCGGCAAGGAGCTGACAAGGGCTCTGGACAGCGGGACAGCGGGATCCAATAAATCTGAGGCCTGTCTAGGTGCTTCATTTATCAAGAGGCCTAATTTACCCAGGCCCTTTAGACTAATTGCAGATTTGCAAAAACTGCTGAGAGTGTAGAACCGAGTATTGTGAATGTCCCTTGCCATATTTCTGCTAATGTGTTTCATCTGGAGTACATAAAGAGGCAGGGATGCTGATTTTAGACACAGCACTTTGGGGCTAATCCAGCTAAATGATTAGCCCTAAAATTCTGCAGTGATGTCATTTTCCCT
>NW_006792454.1:3979924-4022096 GCF_000442215.2 Lipotes vexillifer
CTTTATAGTGAAATATGTTCTCACAGACCCAGCTAACTGTCTCGGCATCAGGGAAATCTGCTCCCCGTGGTTTACTTAGGGCAACAACGCAGCCTACTTGTCAGTCTCTGGATCTCTTCTCAGGGTGGCAAGGATTGCCGGCAGACAGCAATAATGGGAAGATGGGACTTCTTTAAGGGACTCTTGGATAGACTTAGCTCTCCCCCGTCACCCTAGGCATGCCCGTGGGCAGGTCTGCCAGCCAGGGAAGCCATACAGGTTCTGAGCTTAGAGCAAGACGGTGTGGTTAAGAGGTGTGGGTCTCAGCTCTGCCCCTAGCTGCGTTGGCACATGCCAGTTCCACAACCTCTCTGAACCTCAGTTTCCCCCTGCAGGAAACAGACATGAACACCTGCTGAGAAGCTCAAAAGAGATAACATGCATGCAGGGGCTACCCAGGGGCAGCCCTGATGGCAGTGATGAACATGGAGCTTTGGAGTGAGATGGCTCAAGTTCAGACTCAGTCACTTCTGAGCCCTGAGACTCTGGTTATTCATTCATCTTCAGTGAGCTTGAGGCTTCTCCTGCTTCAGACACAGGACTATGAAAGTAGCCTTGCAGGGTAATTGGACTCAGCATCCACTCACCCTGGATCCGGGTCTGTGTTCCACACATTACAGGTGCTCAGAAAACAGTACTCTGATTGGGGTTTATGCATTTCCCCAATATTGGGCCCATGTATTTATTTCAGAAAGAACAGGGCTCTAGTTAATGTTTTTTTCACAACCTCGAAAGTTATTTTCCCAATAAGTGAAAACAAGTCTGCATTTGGCATAATCTCAGAGTTGAAAACTAAAAGTTCCCTAAGTTGATTGGACTTTCTGGGTTTCCTTGCTATATTTTGGAGGAGGGGTAGCAGTATCCTCTTCCACATGTAGACAAAGCTTTTGCAGATTCCAAAGTGTTTATCCTACTTAATATTTATAACAAACACGTATAGAGTGCTCAGTATATGCCAGGCACGGTAATAGAATCATTTTATGTACAACTGCCCGTTTCAATCTTAACCACAGCTCTCCAAGGCAAGTACTATTATTACGTCCATGTTACTGATGAAAAAGAATCTTTTGTAAGATTAAAGACTTAAACCAAAATTGCACAGCTGGTAAGGAGCAGAGAAGAAACTCAAACCTTTGGGTCCAGCTGCCCCAAAACTGATGCTTTATCCAGAACATCGCACAGGGGCAAAATCACAGGAAGGGAGACCTGCAAACACAGGCTACAACCCAGCAGCGGTCTACGGAATGCCAGTTACAAAGCTGGGTAGTGGCAACACAGTATCTCTAATCTCCCGACAGTGCTGCAAAGTGGGAAGTAATGCTGGCCCCACATTACGGGTGAAGAAAGTAACGCTTATGTAATTCCCCAAGTTACTCCGCTTGAAATTGGAGCAGCTGGGAGTGGAATCCAAGGCCAGCTGCCTCTAGAGGCTGCCTCATAATCTCTGTGCTACGCTGGGAAGAGAATGAGCCCTTAAAATGGGCTCATACAGCAGACACCCGTGACGGAATCGCTGGGCCCGTCATCTTTAGAAACTGGCTCTGGCTCAGTTGTGAGCGTGATCTTTCACAACTAGGCCAGAACAAATGAGGCTATGTCTTCGACACCTCCACGAGGCCCTTTGCTTGCCTAAAAACTCTACGGCATGATCCTTTAGCCTAGAGAATTGTTAAATAGCAGCCCAGGAGAAGCTGAGGGCAAAGCACTTCTCTGTGTTCTGAGAGGCTGGGTGTTAAGCAATCTTATTAATTAGCCCGCCTGGTAGAAATGTTTGTCCTGATGGATCAAAGCTTGAAGCTGAGACACAGCACCCCAAGCCATGGAGGCAATGTTTGTCTTGCATCTCCCATCTCTGATTAAGAAGCCGGGGGCATGGGCCAAGTTGCATGATGGATTCCTCACACATCGTACCATAAATTTACCCCCGAGGGCTGGGCGCCCTGGGTCCCACCTGTGTCAGCGTCCTAACGCACAGCCTCAGAACCATAACGTAGTGTTCTAGGGGGAGGCTGAAATTAATGAAACTCTGGCTGACATTTTGAGCACGCACACACATATCTCAAGATTATCCCACAAGTATATTTCTTGTGGAGAGAGTAGTTTTTCCATATTAAAAGATGGCATTAACCTTCAATAGTCCATCACTTGCTTTAATCCTTTCCACCTGTAAATATTTCAGATAAAAATATCACATAGGCTGTGCCTGTGTCTTAGAAATGTGGCTTACGGGGAGATGGAGATGATAGGCTGACCTTTTTCGCTCGCAAATATCCATCAAAACTAGAGTCAGTGTGTGGTGGTGGAAGGAGCATGAAATTTGGGGTCTGCAAGGCCTGGATTCAAATACCAGCTTCATACCTGGATTCAAAGCCCAGGGACTTTGGGAAAGTTGCTTGGCCGGTCACCCCCTACAGGTGTGGAGTTTCTGCCCTGCAGAAAAAGGGCTTTGTGTAATTAGTCTGTCCAGAGGGGCTGAGTTTTGGTAATTCATCTGCCTGAAGACGGTGGTGTCAAAACTCACACCACCGTAAGCATGACTGCAGCCCTTGTTGCCTGGCTTCTTCAAGGCCCATCAGCCTCTTCCGTAAAATCAAGAGCATACCTTCTTTTCTAGGTTCTGAGCTTGAGAGATGCTATGTGCATAAGCCCAGTCCCACATTCCAGTCGTGGAAAGGAGGCCCAGTGCATTCATGGTAGCTAGAACCAAGATTACAGACTGGCAGCCTGTGGGCCAGGGCCATTCCACATAGGGGTTTTATTTGGCTCACACAGGGTTTTAAAACCTTTTGAGCCAAAGCCTTTAAAAACCGTAACAATCGGGAGCTTCAAAACCTTTCAAAATCAAGAGAGTTTTCTTATAAAAAACCATACTTCCAGATCCTCTTGACACATCGAAATGTCTGGGCACACGGATGGTATCCACAGAGAGCGATAAATCAGCAGGACCTGTGGCGGGATGCTGCCTGCCGACAGGCAAGCTCGTTGCAGTTCCCACGGTCCCTAGCTCTCAGCCGCGTGCACAGGCACCTCCGTCAAGCAAATCATACCCACCGCTGGTTCCTGTTGCCGCCACAGTTTAAGACTTCCGGGCTTCTGCTCCTGAAGTGTGAGCCGCTGGTCAGCAGCACCTGGGAGTATGTTCAAGCTGCAGAACCTTAGGCCCCAGCACAGACCTCCTGAATCAGGATCTACATTTTAACGTGATTCCCTGAGTGATCTATATGTATCACTTCAAGATTGGAGAAGCCCTCGACTAGGACCCGGCTCGCAGTCTATGGCCTTCGGGCCCACTCTAGCCAGCTGCCTGTTTTGTCAATTAAGTTTTATTGGAACAGAGCCACGCCCATTTGTTTATGTGTGGTCTCTGTGTCAAGTAGCTGCAACATGCCCTCAAAGCCTGAGATATTGACTATCTGGCTCTTTACGGAAAAGATTGCCAACTCCTGCTCTAGAAGAATGCTTTAAAAGAACATTTAATTGTCGGTTCAAATTGGACATTCCGAGTGCTGTAGGCACCACAAAGGGAGTTTAAGTATTCAGGAGCATTTCTGAGTACAAACTGCCAGTTTCACCTTCTGCAGTTTCTTTTGCTTTGGGGTTCTCAGTTCTCAATCCTTAGGGAGCCCACAAAGCTGTATTCCTTAATGGTAGCAGGGGAGCCTCCTGCATTTGGACCTCCCACCCTCTTCCTTGTCTCTCTCTCAGCCTTCCGGGCATTTATTCCCTTTTTCATCCCTTCCCCAGGACTTCCTTCTTTTCTTCCCTGTTTACTCCTTCAGCTAGGTCAAGTTTCTTCCTGGGTGATTTGGGCAAGTACAACCCTGGGTCAGCCAGGATGGGGAGGTCAGGCAGGGCTCTCAGTGCAGAACCTGTGAGACAGGCAGGACTTTCACCGAGCCCAGATTCACAGCGCATCTTCTATACCAGTACTTTGCTAAAAGAGTGTCTGTCTCCTTACCTTACACCAGCCTTGTGTGTACAGACCACGGAAGAGGAAAAGGGCAAAGGAGAGACTCATCCTGCAACCTGACAAAACACCTGGCCCACAGGAGGCCCTCGCTGATGATACCTGGTGGGCCCTCCCACCTGAGGCAGTGTGTTGTCCTTTTTTACTGATCTGGAGGTAGAAAATGCTGTGAAATACTGCAAAGTGAAATGATTTTCGAGCCAAAAAAACGTCTAGAGCCACACACCATTTCCATATGCTGGTATGATGAATTTTCAACTGACCAGTCAAGAAAGACTCTTCATCTTCAAAGTGGAATTCAGCATTTCAGAAGGTGTGCCAGCCAGCAAGGTGTTCACCACATGGGGAGTCCACAGTGATTGGAAACATCAGGTGGGCCTCGGGGCTTGCACAGAAGATCTGGGGTATCAGGCACGGTCCCAGACCTTCCCTTGCAGACGAGAAGACTGGAAGTCTCAGAGGCCAGGGGTCACCACACTGGTTTTTAGTGTCTGAGCTGGGGTGGGCCCCACTCCTGCCTTTCCGCCTCTTTGTCTATTTAAATGTGATCCCATCAGGGGATGACTGCAGAGATCACCGTGCAAATCCTTTGTATTACTGAACCAGTGAAGGGGTTCATAGCCCATTCTGGAGCTCATAACCATCTCCGCCGGGAAATGATCCTGAGGCAGAACTGAAATCCCTCTCGCCGCACTCTCTGCTTTCCACTTGTTCTGTCTTTTCTAAAGAAGCATCGTTTGCCATTCTCTCTTTAATAATCCTTTGTCTCAGAGGATGGCTTCCCTATCCCCTCTGCCATCTCTTCTCCAAATTAATAATTGCACTTCCTTTCGCCTTTCCCCATTAGTCCTGTTTTCCAGCTCCTAAAAATCACTACCCTCAAACCGTTTCCAAATTCCCCACATTCCTACAAACCTCCTTCCTATCTTGAAAATTATATACAAACGTATGGAGTAAACATAGGAACAGGGCAGCCATGTAGGTATTAAACTCTATCATATCATAGATGTGGCCAGGATTTCTTCTGAAGGAGGTGTTCAAAAGGAGTGAAAGTGGGCCTCTGGAGCTGGCATTTTCTCATTTATTTGTTGTTCTGGAGTCAGGGGATGAGGGGATGGTTGACAAAGACCTACTAAGAAATAATGGTGGTAAAATTAATAACGTGACAATCGTATTGAATGCTTATGATGTACAAGGCTCTGAGCTAAGGTTGATACATAGTGTTTCACTCAGTCCTTTTGATAACCTTTGTAGAAAGCACCTTTATTATGTCTGTATTCCAAACAAGGAAATTGAAGCACAGGGAGATTAAGCAACAGGCTCAAAGCCCTCCACTAGTAATACCAGGTGATCTCACAGAAAGGTTCCCATCCTGCTGTAGAAGGATATAGAATTTCCCTGATTGCGAGAGAGACTTTGAGAAGCCTATTCAGGGAAGGGGCGATCCTTTTATCCTCCACTAGAGCCCCAGCATCTAGCAGCGCGTCTGGCACACAGTGGGTGCTCAGCAAATGCGTGTGGAGTAAGTGGACGAATCAACTTCACTGCCAGCTTTGAGCATGATGTCAGGACTCAGTGCGCACCGCAGCTGGGATCCAGGTGATGACGCTTGCTCACAAGAACATCACTGTGAATCAAGAAGGGGTTATCCCTCCTGGCTGAGCAGCAGAGCCACCCAGAGCATGGGAAAGATGCAACAACTTCTCTGTGCTCATCCTGGGTCTCCTGAAATGGAACCTTCTAGAGGCAGCCTGGGAGTCCACTTGTTTTCAGACCTCTCTAGCTGATCGTCAGGCAGAACTGCCTGGGGACTCCTTCACCTTCCTTTGTGCCCAGGGAAGGGGGACTTTACAGACTGTATTCATAGGTGCAGACTACTCATATGGGCTCCTGCCCTTTGGCTGCTGATTGGCTCAGCCATGAGGGGGCACCAGCAGGGGATCAAGGCAAGGGGGAGTAGCCATGCCCCAGCTCCCTTCTGACCACAGCTGCTTCCTCTGCCGGAGGCCACAGCTCATCAGGCAGCCAGTCATGGCTCTCTCTGTCACCCCTTTAGCCCTTCTGGTTTTCCGCTGGTATTAGCCTGGGTGCTCCCTCAGCACCCCTTGTAGTTTCCCCTCCCCACACCTCCGAAAATGGTGCCGTCACTATCCTTCTTTCAATCTCCACTTAAATGTGCTGCCTGTTTCCTGCGGGGACCCTGACTGGCACTCCGTCTGTGAAGTTACACACACTCACACACACGGGGTGTGGTATAAAGGGGGCCTTTCTAGGGACTTTGCTAATGGGACCATACTAAGCCCTTCATCCTACTGCTTGGTCCCAGAGACTAACAGGTGACAAGGTATACTTGCAGTTTTTCAACCCAGATCTGATTTATCAAGTTTTGTTCAAAGTAAGATGGAAAATCCTAAAACTATCTTTTGGAGTACTGACCTGTACCATCATGAGGCTGACTTGAAAAACTATTGAAATGAAAACCATTCTCTTCTGAGGTTTCCATGTCCAAATTATTGAAAAGCCACTCTGCCCGAGGTACCTCAGTTCACTCACTCCCTGTGTCTTGGAAGGTTGGGGCAGTGGGTGAAAGAAATAGATGAGCCTAATGGGAATGAGGCTGGGGAGGGAGGGCTAGAATTCCCTCCAGGAGGTGAAACTCAGGCTTCAATCACTTTCCCAAAAACCTCAAAGTGAAAACTGCTCACAGCCCCAGGCTTTGCCTTTTTTCTGCCCAAACTCAGTAAATCAGCCAGTTCGAATACCACCCAGACCAGCATCTGCTGAAGCAGGCCCAGGCCCTAAAGAAACCCAGGCTGAGAAAGCTCCCTCCAAACCCTGTCTAGAGTTTGCAAACCTTGGCCAACCTTTCCCAAGCGCTTGGCCCAGCACACCGGTCTGGGCCCGGTTTAGGGTTTCAGAGTGGCAGTTTCAAAGCCGTCTCATTATTGCTGACGACCAGGGCTTGCCGAGAGCAATAGTGTTTTATAGCCTGCTGAGCAGAGGGCCCCAGGAACTGTGTGGGATCTGCTGCCTCTGAACTTGTACAGGAACCGTTCACAAAGGGGATGGAGACCACATGCTAGCGAAAGCTGCTCTAAGTGAAGGTTGCAAAAAGCAGACAGCCAACTCTTAGGCTCCCACACAGCAGCCCAAAGACAAGCAGCGATATCCAGGTGTGGCCTCTGACCTTGTCTGTGGCCCTCTCAACTGCAGGGAAAGTGCCAGGAAGCTGTATGCAACTGCCTGGTATTTGAGGGCAAGTTTTGGTCCTTCCGGACGTCATCAGTCGCTCTTAGGATTACTATTGTTCCAAATCGGATCATGTTTCTACTCATTCCTGGGCCATCTTGTTCAGAGGGAGACCCAAACTCCATTCTTTACCAAACCCAATTTCTTTACTGTCACCATTCACCCTCTGCTTTCCTGGCCCAGTACAAGTCCTGAGAAAAACTGGAGTTTGCGTTTCAGGGAACAGAAGGAATATTTATTGAAACGCCAGACTGTTACCAGCCTTTGAGTTTCACGTTTAATCTTCATAGCAATCCCAGGAGGTAGCAGCCATGATTATTCCCATTCTCATAGCTAAGAAGGCTGACGCTCAGGTTTTTTAGGCAAAGTCACATAGCTAGGAAGGAGAAGCCAGGTTTGTCTGACCCTTAGATGGCTTTTCAGTGCTTATTGGGCATTTGTATTTTATCTGTGTGCTGCCTTTTACATCCTTGTCCATTTTTTTTTTCCATCGGACCACTTTTTCTGGACCCCAGGGCCACTGTTGGTCTCAGATCTTGTTCCAGTGTCACTGCACCACCATCACAGCGCTGACCAAGGTCCGCTGCCACTGAGGGCCATAGCTCTTTCTACCCCAAAGGTATTTTTACCTTGAGCAGAAGCCTCAGGAACTGAAATACGGGCCAGCTTTGCTCTGTTAGCTTCATGGCAGGTCCTGGTGTGAAGCACTGGGGGTGGGGGGGTCTATGTTTCCCCCAGGGCTGGTCTTGGGAACTGTTTATGCAACTTTTGGTAACTCGCAAACACCTTTGACAGAATTTCTAATACAGGTCCTCCAGCTGGCAACAGCACAACTCTTCACAGTGGACCTCAGATCTGTGGTGACAGGATTAGTGGCTGTCTCCCAGGGCAAGGCAGCTAAGGCAGCAGGGACCAGGTGACCTCCCATCCCTCCTCTCTGTGGGAGATTGTCTGTTCTTCAAAAAGTCAAATAGGACGCGATTGTGGTGGGTTAGCCCACAGGTCTCCCCACACCAGCCTTTGTGGCCCTTGGTGCCTGCCTCAGCAACAGATTTAAAGGTGAATCTGAGCTTAAAGATGCAGCTTATGCCGTCTGGCTGTACCCTATCCTGCCTGCCTCTCCCTCTTTCCATCATTGTTGATCTCTGGACAGTTTAGAAAAGGGACTCTGGAGCCACATGCCTGTTACTTTCCAGCTGTGTGACTTAGGTCAAGTTACTTCAAGTCTCTGTTCTCAGTTTCCTTACCTGAAAAATAGAAATAACACTAATGCCTGCCTTGTAGGACTGTTGTGAGTTGTTATACATAAAGCACTTAGGACAAAGTCGAGCATATGGTAAGCCCTTTGTAATTATAATAATAATAAATATTACCAGTATTATTATTATTATTATTCATTCTCACACACTGTTGTGAACTCTGGTGTCCTAGGCGCTGGGGAGATCACAATGAATTAGCAGCTGTCCTTGCCCTCAAGAAGCACTGCGTCAAGGAGGGAAGGCAGAGAAGTAAGCACATAATACAGTGAAGCATTCCAAGTACCATGGAAGCCTCTGCACAGAGTACCATGGAGGACCACAGGGGGCGGGGGGTTATTCTGTGTACCTCCCTTGCTCACTGATTTATCCCCTGCCCCAGGTCCAGCAGCTAGCCCAGGGTCAGCATTCTACTATACTGAAAAACAAGTCAGGAGCTGGGCCTGAAGACAAGCTTGCCAGAGGAGGGAGCTGGAACTGACTCTTCTGGTTTTCTAGAGGAGCAAAAGGGGAGGAGTGAGGAACAACCGTGAGCAAATGTGCCCTAGCGTGAAACCCCCTGGAGCATTCGGACAACTCCGAGTTCAGTGTGGCTGACCCTCAGGGAGGGGCCCCAGAGGAGGCTGAATGGAGTGGAGGTGGAGGGAGGGTGTGTGAGTAACAAGATAGAAGAAAACCGTTAATACATTTAGTGGTAATCCAGAGGAGAGCTAATGAGGACCCAGATTAAAGCAGGCCAGTGAGGAGAGCCGGGAAGGCTGGCTGGGTGGGGACTGTTGAGGAGGTAACCCTGGCAGTAAATTGGGGGTGCAGTCAGCCCAAGGAGGCCCGCCTTGATATCCCAGAGCTCAAGGGGACATGAAGACGAGAACTACTGGGACCCTCATCTACATGGATGAAAAGTTTTTGCTCAGAGCAGCATTTTCTATCCAGCTGGCAACTTTGCAAGACACTCAGACCTTTTATCAGGTGTTTTCTCGGAGGAAAAGAAGTCATTCCGTGTATAGAAATAGGAATGAGTGTTCACAGTCAGGGTTCCATGAGTGCTCTCTGGCCCCAGGGCTGCCTCTCACTGTCTGACCCCCCGCTCCCCCTACTGGAGGTGTGAAAAACACCCATGGCTGCAGGCCAAGCGGTGCAGCCCATGAAGTCAGTCAGACGTGACTCCAAGATCTCAGAATCCGTGCTTTTGTAAACTCCACCTCAGGTGTGAGAAATGGCTCAGGATTTCAAAAGCAGATCCCTGCTTTCACAGCCTTGCTGCTGGTACACTGCAGGAGGCAAAGGGGACATGGCTGGGTGGCCTGTTTGAAGTCACCCACCTGTGAGTTTCTCCACCCCAAACCAACAGCACTGATGCCAAGAGACACCTAGGGCGGAGACGGCCTGTGTGGAGGGCATGTTTCAGCCCCAGCGCGAGGGGAAACATCTCATTCTCAGAGTAGCAAACACCTCTTCTCTGTGTTAAGTGTTAAAATTCCCCCCTCAAAAAGTGAGTGAAAACGTACCCCAGGGTGTTGTCATCTGTCATCACAAATGAACAGATAGGGGAGAGTACTGGGTATTAGCAAGTTTGTTTTGTCCACTTTCATTTGGTTATGAATTTTTAATTCATAAAGCAGTTCACAATTATAATAATTTTAAATAATCCATTCAATTGTTCTGAGCACTGCTAGCATTAGAATATTTTTAAAGTAAATTTATTACTGACAGCCATTAAATTGCGTTGGTAGTCCTTTGACCATATTCCATGCATTCAATATGCTTTTCTGAGACGTCCTTCAACAAGTGCATGTTGTCAAGGTTGCATGTCTTCCTGATCCTGTATACTAAAATAACACTAACATCTGTTAAAAGTAACAGTAATGAGGCCGTTAGACAGCTGAGTTTACCTTGCTTTATGCAATATGTATACTCCTAAAAAGTTGCACCTAAGTAGCATTTTTGGTTAATTGTCTCATACTTTATGTTTTTGTAGAAAATAAAAAAGATCAACACTAAACTCTTTTTTATACATAATTTGAGATTCCCCATGCCTAGTTTGCTTAAACTGAAGTATACCTAAGAACCATCTTTTAAAATTAGGTAAACAGTGAATGCACACACATGTATTTATGCCTTCATTCAGCACATATTTATTGAGTACCTACTGTGTGCCAGGCATTGCTCTAAGAAGCTGGGAATTCAACAGTAAACAAGCCAACGTCCCTTCCCTCGTGGAGATGATATTCCAGTGGGACAGTCATACTAGCCAAGTAAATTGCATAATGTAATTTCAGGCAGCAAAAAAATGCTATGGAGACGAATAATGCAGGAAAAAGAGAAGGAAAGTGGTGGTGGAGAGGGTATCTTAGACATTGCATTCATTTACCATTGCTGCCTAACAAATTTCCATGAACTCCGTGGCTTAAAGCAACACAAATGTATTATCTCACATTTTCCATGGTCAGGAATCAAGGCATGGGTTAGCTGGGTTCTCTGCTTAGGTCTCAAGGCTGTAGGCAAAGGGTCAGCCCAGGGCTGGGTTGCATCTGAGGCTTGGGGTCCTCTTCCAAGCTCCTGTGTTTGTTGGCAGAATTTAATCCCTTGCAGCTGTAGAAATCATGGAGGCAAAAGGAGGTCTGTTACTGCTTCTTCCTCTTCTGAGGGCTCATCTGATTAGGTCAGCTCTACCCAGGATAATCTCCACTTGATTAACTCAGAGTCAAATGATTAGTAGCCTAATCATGGCGGTTATATCCTATTAAATCACAGGTTCCACCTGCACAAGGACATTACACCAGGGGGTGGAGGTCATGCAGGCTGTCTTAGAATTTTGCTTACTACAGAGTGGTCAGGGGAGAACTTTCCATGGAGGTTACATTTGAACAAAGACCTGGAAAAAAATCAGAGACTGAGCTGTATAAAGGTCTGGGACAAAATCATATTAGCGTGTGCAAAGGTCCCGTGGCAGGAATTGGTGTATTCAAGGAATGCAAGAAGGCCATTGGAGTTGGAGGTTAGGGAATAAGGGAAAACATGGTATGAGGTCAGAGAGGGGGGCAGACCACAGATCATGGAGAGCCTTGCAGGTTATGGGGAGGAGTCTGGAGGGCTCTGGGTTGGAATTGATTTATGATCTGATTTATATTTTAAAAGCCCTCTCTGACTTCTTTATGAAGAAGGAATTGTAAGGAATTACGGAATGGGAAAAGAGAGACTATTTATAAGACTGTGGCCGAAGTCCAGGCACAGTGAAGGTGGTTTGAACTAGGGTGGCAGCTGTTGAGTTGGAGAAAATGAATTCAAGGTAGGTTTTGGAGGTAGAATCAATTAGACCCACTGAAAATGTAGTGATTTAAAAGCATACACTCTAGATCCAAGCTTTCTGGGTTCAAATTTTTGCTCTGCCACACACCAGCCATGGGAGCTTGGACAAATTAACTTCTCTGTGCCTTAGTGTCCTCGTCTGAAAAATGGGACTTATAACAGCACATACCTTATGGGGTTTTTTTGAGTGTTCGGTGAAATAATCCCGACAATAATTGATGTAAAATGTCATTTATGTGTATATAAGTGGTGACTGTTATTATATTGATATTTATCGATGATGGATTGGACATGGGATTTGAGGAAAAAAGAGAAATCAAGGGTGTTTTCAAAGCTCTTGGCCTGAGTGACTGGGAGAATCATGGAATGGGGAAGACTGAAGAATGCACCAGGATCAGCTTGTCTAACATTCCAGTGATTAGGATACAGTTACATGATTTATGCATTTGCCACTCATTGATGGTGAGAACTTGGGCAAGTAATGTGACCTCCATGAACCTCAGTTTCCTTATCTGAAAAAATAAATGGGGTTAGTAATATCCATCTTGCAATATTCATCTTAACAGGATAGAATGAGGTAACCCCCAGCACACAGTAGGGCATAAGGAAATGTGAGGATCTCTTGCCTCTGGAAAGCAGAGGACTATAGGACAGTAGGGCTTTTCCAGTTCTTGTTTTAAAGACTGTTGTAAAAGCCATCTTCTTTCTACTTGCTTAGTCGGGATTCTCCATTGCTTTTGGCAACCACTTAAAAAGCCGGAGACAGCTGTAGAGACCGTCACTGGAAAGCTGCTAGGTAGAAAGTGCTTTGGCTTCCACTGTCCATGGGCTAGTTGGGAGTCTAGCTATGACCTGGCTGAAAGCAGACATCACTGACCCTGCGACACTGCAGGCACTGCTGGGACCCTTACAAATGTGTGCAAACTCACATACTTACACACAACAGGAAACACGAAATAACAGCTAGACCTGAAGAATCAAGAATGCACTTACCCTCTCTCTGCTAACCTATTCTAGCCATTCCTATTTATTTTCTTTTTTATTTTTCATTCCTAATTCTTGAGATAAAATGTTTCTATCTCCTTACTAGTTCTGGGATCAAGTAGTCCTCAGAACATGAGAATAGAAAAGGACCCTGGATTCACTGTCTAGGTGTCTCCCACTGCTCCTTCAAGATCTCAGCATCCTGAAACCAGCTGCCCAGGGGACACCTACCATGACTTCTTGTACAAGACCAGGACTTCTCCTTGTATGTTCTCCGGGCTCCCTGTAATGTGTCTTCATAGTCACAGGTCATCATTCTTGCTTAGATTAACGTCTGTGTCACTCCTAAACTGTAAATTTTGCGGGAACAAAGACAGTCTCAGCTGGGGCTTCCCTGGTGGCGCAGTGGTTGAGAGTCCGCCTGCCGATGCAGGGGACACGGGTTCGTGCCCCGGTCCGGGAAGATCCCACATGCCGCGGAGCGGCTGGGCCCGTGAGCCATGGCCGCCGAGCCTGCGCGTCCGGAGCCTGTGCTCCGCAATGGGAGAGGCCACGACAGTGAGAGGGCCGCACAACGCAAAAAAAAAAAAAAAAAAAAAAAAAAAAAAAGACAGTCTCAGCTTCGCTCACCACAAGCGTCACCAGCCCCTCATATAGACAGTCAGCTGGTGCAACTCTGCATCCACTATTCCGCACCAGCTGTTTGCCAGGGCCTGTGCAAGGCACTGGGAATATGGTGGTTTGCAAGATAGAATCCTTATCTTTAAAGGGTTCATAGGCAATGCAGTTGTTAACACTCCAGCCAGTGGTCAACTGGGATGGGATACCGGTGGAAAGGCATATGTCGGCATGTATGTTATCTTAGATGTTTGAGAAGTTTGGAGGAAGTATAAGGAGTATTACAGGCACTGAACAAATGCTGAAACATTTGTAACAACGCTGAAAATAAGCACTATTTGTATTCCTTTTTTACCAGCGAGAAAACTGAGGTTCCGAAAGGTTAACTAATATCCTCAAGTTCACACAGTCAGAATGTGGTAAGACCATGATTTGAATCTAGGCCAGGGACAGAGTTGCAGAGCAGGTACACGGGAATACAACCTGTGCAGGCACAGGTCCTCATACACAGGAGGACCCAGTGCTGGGTTTGATGCTCTACTGTTACCACTTTGAGATTCCTAGTAATTTTATCTTTGAACTTGGGTGTGTGAGTGAAGTCTGAAGGAACAACGGAGAATGCTCATTAGGAGATGCCCGTGATCTATATGCCGCCCCATGCCTCCCCATTTACATATAGCATTTGGGATGCCCCATGGCACAGAATTTCAGTGGCCCCATGATGTGTGAGGGTCAGTGAGACTCAAAGCGAGCACAGGGTAAGCATATTATGCCTAGGGCTGGGTAAACGAGGGTGCTGACAGCCCTGAGAGGCTGCATCATTTCCATTTGAACCAGAACTTGCTTCTAACACAGAAGGAGGGTAATGGCATTCTAAGAAACAAACAGTCAATGAACCCTATCACATCCTTTCTTACTCTTGTTACTTCCCTTTATTAGCCAGCTACTTACACTGAGAATGATGCCATAGAAGGAAAGACAGAGGTCAGCCCACACTTGCCTTTCTGTTCAGTCCTTCCTCACTCAGCAGTGAGCCAGGTACAGAGCATTGCTGGCACTAGAACGCATGCAGATCAAGTGAATGAAATCTGTGTAATGTTTCTACTGTTCTAGCAACAGTGAACTACATGTGTGAGCTACGAAATAGGAACTGTGTAATTTGGTTGATTCCTCACGAGTTAAATGCTATCATGTTTACATTTAAAATTCCACAACATAAAGTTGAATGGTAAAAGGGATACTCATAATTTAAGATTATTTTTACATCTTTATTGGAGTATAATTGATTTACAATGGTGTGGTAGTTTCTGCTTTATAACAAAGTGAATCAGTTATACTTATACATGTGTTCCCATATCTCTTCCCTCTTGCGTCTCCCTCCCTCCCGCCCTCCCTATCCCACCCCTCTAGGTGGTCACAAAGCACCGGAGCTGATCTCCCTGTGCTATGCGGCTGCTTCCCACTAGCTATCTATTTTACATTTGGTAGCGTATATATGTCCGTGCCACTCTCTCACTTTGTCACAGCTTACCCTTCCCCCTCCCCATATCCTCAAGTCCGTTCTCTAGTAGGTCTGTGTCTTTATTCCTGTCTTACCCCTAGGTTCTTCATGACATTTTTTTTTCCCCTTAACTTCCATATATATATGTTAGCATACGGTATTGGTCTTTCTCTTTCTGACTTACTTCGCTCTGTATGACAGACTCTAGGTCTATCCACCTCATTATAGATTTTAATTTCTCTTTATGTAGAATGATGTTAAATAGCAAATAAAAAACACCAGGCTAAGTCAAGAGAGAGACCGTAGAGGAAAAGAAAAAGCTTCATATTTTAGTACCTTTAATAGCATTTTTTCCTGCTTTTTGAACAAGAGACCCTGCATTTTCATTTAGCACTGGGCCCCCCAAATGCAGATGGTCTTGGAAGGGAAGTTCTCTAGCTGGCACTGTTCAGTGCTACACCTCCCCAAAACATTGTAACCATTGTGTATACCTTGATAAGAAGGGCCATGTAATCACCATTACGCTGTGTCCTGTCTCAGTCATGTACTCCTCTGACCATAAGGTTGAGCTTCAATTTCTAGCCTCAGTTTCCTCAGAAGCAGTGCAGGGACAAAGCTAACCCCCTTACCAGGTGTCTATGAGAATTAAATGAACGTGCTGCATAACTGTTATGTATCTACACTCATAGAAGGGATTGTGATTTTTATCACACATACACTCCCAAGGAAGGGCAAGACTCTCATTGCAGCCCAGGTAGAACCAATCATGGGAGGAGCCAGTGACCAGAGCTGGTGGTTGGTTGATCAGCAGAGACCAGCTGCTCTCGACTTGAAGCTTCTCATGGAGATTGCATCCTATCCACAGAGTTTTGTGGAGGAAAAGCGGCTTCCTCTCACATCCAAAGAATGGGTATCAGAGTGCTGCCCAGAAGGTTTGGGGAGGCTGACAAGACACCAGATACTAAGCACCACTGAGTCAAAGTCATCCATCCAAAACACAAGTGACTCCATGATGACTCCCAGCCAAACTCACCAGTTGAAAAGTTCATGTGAACTTTGGGGTTTTGTTGCAAAACATATAATCAGGCCAGGTTTCAGGTTCCATAACAAAGTTCTTCCCAGCCTGGTGACCGCAAGCCAGACTGACATTTGTGAGTGCATTTCTATGGAAAAAGAAGGTGCTGCTTAATTGCATTAGGAGAATTGTAACACAATCCATGGGAGAACACTGACATGCTTTGACAAGCATGAGGAAAACGTACTCTTCTCTGCACCATGTCTGTTTTCTTTGGGGTCATGGCCATTACCGTGGAGATAATATGCAAAGAAGAGCTAGAATTTATTCCCCTAATGAAAACCAAGTCGGCTGTTCTTTCCCAGTAATAATCACAGCAACCACCCAGCATATTGCTACCACACCGTCCTACTTCCTTCCAGTCATGAGGATTGTAATTCTGTTCTGCACAAGGCTGTTGTAACGGATGAGTTCCCCAGAGGGAGGGGCGTGTGAAGCACGCGGAGAATCTCGGGTCTTTAGGGAGAGAGAGCAAATAGGTGGAGATAACACTTAGTGCTGATTCAGTGTTGTTTGTTAACCAGAAAAATATAGGAAGAATATGGAATAAAATCCTTCAAAGACAGTTTTTCAAAGTACATATGACTCTGGGGAAAGTGTTTTAGGAAGGAAGTTGAAAATTATGGATGTTTCAGACCGGAAAATTGTATAAATCGACGTTTCCTAAAAGGGAAGTGTGTAACTGTGCTTTTTGAAAGCTCGAAATCGTATTTCTGTAACAGGGATAATATTTTGCAAATATTACACATCTAACTTTTTGGTTTTCTCTCAAATCACCTTCCCCTGCAGTCTTCCACCACCAAGGCTGAGGCATGGGGTTTCTGGCCCCAGGGATACTGCCTAGAACAAAGAGACCATTGATCAGTTTAAGTCTCAAAGCTGACTTTCTTGACCTCTTAAGCAAGAAAATCATCCTCAAAGCCAGGCATTGTTGAGAAGGAAAGGGATTTTCTAAGTTCCTTCAGCTTCCATTAGTTTATCAAGAACCATGCCTGGTGGAGTAGATCCTAAAGAGATTTACTCTAGCCATCATGATGGGCTGTGGATGTGGAGTGATGGGATGTGGAGTGTGAAGCTGGCTGCTTTGAGCCTGAGAGGTTGGATGAAGAAGGCTGGGGGGCAGGCAGACAAGGGAAGCCAGCGGGGTCCTGGCCTCCCCTCTCTGGTCCTAAGTCCTGGACCTGGGGGGCCTTGGTAGAAAGACTGAGAACATCGGAAGGACTGTGACTCACTTCTTGTCACACTTCTTTGGGGATTCCTGGGGGTGGCTACAAGCCTCAGGAAGTCCCCTGTATGGTCACCTCCAACATGATGCAAGACCATGGGACACAGTGGAAGCAGAAGGGAACCCAGCCTGTGAGCCTAAGGCAATGCTCTAGGTTTCTCGTGCCCTTGGGATGGCACACGGAGGATCCAGGGTATAGTGCTGAGAAGGTGGGAGGGATGAAAACAGTGACCAGAATGAAGAGGCCGAAACAGGCCCTGAGACCAGGAAGAATGGCCAGAAGTGGGTGCCGTTACATCACCCCAAAAGGCCAAGTGTGGACAGTGACCCCAGTACGGGGAGCGGGTCAGCCCTGCCTCTTTGCAGCAAAGACCAGCAAGGAGCCAAATGATTCCACCTGGTCCCCTTTCCCCTCTCCCACCACATTACATGGAAACCTCTTTAGCCACCCTAAACCACCTTGGGATGGAGAAAGAGCTTTTACGTACAGAGGACAAGTCTAAAAGGGAAAATTTAAACCAACCCTAGAAAGGAGTTGTGTTTCCAATAAATAAAATATTTAAATGAAGATTAGAAAATTTAAATTGGAAGCGACTCAGATATTGTTAATTGGCAAGTGGTGGGGGGTGTCAAAGGCAGATCAGACCAGCTCTAGTAGAGAAACTATTTGATATTGCACATCTGAGTAGAGTGTGAGCCTGCACCCCTGCTACATCTTTATTCCTCCCTATTCCTCACCATTCTATTGAACGTGCACATGTCATCTTCCTTCAAGTCAAAGCAAATGTGGTGTTTGGAAGTGTCCTCTGGGAAGCCTAGGGGCACGAGAAACTTTCTTTAATGTCCCAAAAAGGCAGTAGCAATTTGAAGTTTGCAAGCTATCCTCTTGAGAAGTCCTCAGTGCTCTCATCACTTGAATTAAAATCAAAGCTGCTGGAAAGACTTGCCAAGCCCCTCTGTGCACCATGTAAAAGTAGAGGTCAGCATTCTTTGGGGTCGGGGGAGAACTTGTTGGGAGGAAGTGGGAGACGTGGAATGAAAAATCATAAGAGCTTATCTCCCTTTAAAAGTCTCAGTTGAACCCACAGTGTGTTGAAGCCAACTAGACAGACTCGGGTCTGCACAGGAAAGAAAGACTACATTTTATGCTGAGAGGTAGCTAGTAACAGTTAGTGAGCAGAACTCCATTGCCATCAAGATCTCTGCTCCCTCCAAGGTCTCTGCCCTCCCTCTGCAGGGCAGTGCTTACCGTATGCACACATATATGTGGCCCAGGAAGAGCCCAAGAACCCTTTCAAGGATGCCTAAAAGCTAAAGTTCAAGCGCGAAGCTGCATCTGGGGGACAGAGTCAGGAAAATGGTTGCACATGTTGGGTCACCTCCAAGGTGCTTAACTGTTATTGAATGCCTACTTTATTGTCATAGGCTGTGTTATGAAGGTACCCATCCTGAGAAGCTGCTCTCCCCTGCCTCTGCCAGCCCTCACTGATGTCCCGCAGCTTCTGAAAATCCCGGCCAGGACATGGAGCAACCCGACTTCTTACAAAACACACAGAGCATCAGAAAGATTCAGCTAAAGGTTACAGGTAGAGTTGAGTACTGAAGATTAAAGTATGACCTGGTATGTTTTATTGCTGAACATCAGATGTTCAACAGCACAGAAACATCTAGAATAATGGTTCTCCTACCTTTTACCCGTGTGCCCCCAAATTCCGATCAGTGTGTAAAATTGATCTTTGTTAAGACAGGGATGCATTCTGTTCCAGTGATGTCTGTGAGACGGAGGTGAGCGGAGCCAGCCATGCGAAAGTGTGGAGCAGGGTCTACCTGCCTGTGAAAGTGTATGAGGTGAGGCGTGACAAGAAGCCAGTGCTCAGGGTAGATCAGTGTTAGCTGGAACGTGGGAGAACTTTCCTCAGGAGTGTAGAACAATGTGTGATCGGGGTGGTCAACAATCCTATTCAAGGGAAACTCAAGGCTGAAGGACAGGCAAGTCAACAGTGAAACAGCCGTAGATGTAACTTAATCCCATCCTTTGAGTGCTACCAAATGTCTCAGATTCAAAGAGCATAGACTACGAAGGGGGAGAAAACCACTGGTTCAGTGAAATACATTCTTGAGGAAGGAAGTCATGCGTTCCACGTATGATATTGTCTTAGGCCGATGTACATTCACGTGATGGTTAATTTCTGTGTCAACTTGACTGCCGCAGGGTGCCCAGATTTACATTGTTTCTGGCTGTGTCCGTGAGAGTGTTTCTGAATGAGCTTAGCATTGGAATCGGTGGACTCTAGAGTAGGTTGTCCTCCCCAGTGTGAGTGGGCATCATTCAATCCACTGAGGGTCTGAATAGAACAAAAGGTAGACGGAGGAGGAACCGGCCCCTTCTTCTGCTTTCTGTCTGCCTGCTTCAGCTGGGACATGGGTCATCTTCTGCCCTTGGGCTGGAATTTACACCATCAGCAACCCTTCTCAGGCCTTCTGACCTAGTCTGAGTAACACCACCCGATTTCCGGGGTCTTCACCTTGCAGGCAACAGATCATGGGACGTCTCAGCCTCCAAAAATGTGTAAGCCAATTCCTCATGATAAATCTCCTTTCATATTTATATATTGATAGCCAATAGTATATCCATGTGATCTGTAGATGTATAGATAGATACCTTATTGGTTGTTTCTCTGGAGAACTCTGACTGATGTAATTAATTCACAAACTCCCATCTTTGTGCTACAAAGGGTATCAGAAATCATTCAGTCCAACCCGTTCATGGTTCCATACACATTAATTGTATGTCCTATGGACTGTGCTAAAATAAGACGTAACCCTGCCTTCAGTGTGCTCTCATTTAAGATGATATTGCATATTTTATGTCGTAGAATCATATGTTCTTTGACTGGAAGGGACTAAAAAATTCACCACATCCAACTCCCCACATTTGATAATAGGATTCCTACCAAAACATTCTCATCAAGTGGTCCTTCAACACTTGCTATTCAAACACTTACAGTGACCAGGAACTCACTCACTCAGGGCTCACTAAGGCAGCCCCTCCTAGCCTTATGGTTATAAATGACTAAATTACTCTTGGAAATTCTTATGCATTGTTAAGAAGCCATAATTTAACATTAGACATTAGCTAGTTTTCTTTTTTACTATTCTCTGAAGAATATGTGTATGCACAAATGTACACACTGAAATACAGAATCAGTTACCGTAGCACTTCTCAAATTAATAGGATTAATTAAGAGTGGATTCCACTCTTAATTAATATGTGTGTTCACATGCACATAAGCACACATATGCACACATATTGTTATTCCAGTTCTTAAATTGTCATCAAGAATGGTTTATTTATTCAAGCATTGGCTGCCCTTTTCTTTGGAAATTATTAACAGACCCAACAGAGTTTTGTGTTTTACTAAAGCTCACCAATTTACCTTGGGGCAGAAAAAATGTGAGTGCAATTTATCATTTTGCCAAAATAAGTAAGCCTTGATGAGGTGAGCACCCATCAGTTGCTTAGGTAAGTTAATAATGGAAATGTCAACATGGCCACCACTCATTCATTGTCTGTATACCGGTGGACAGAGCCAGTTCACAGACTCTCACTTCAGCATGTACCCAAATCATCAATGCACATGCTTCTAGCCATGTGCAAACTTTCTCTCCAGGAGTTGTACTGTGGAGCAAATGTATTGCAGGTCGCTTTGGCATCTTTAAAAGATTAAATACCTTCCTCCCTACTGTTTTTCCCTATTGCAAGCACCCTGACTGGAAGACAGGCTGTCGTGTTAATATCACATTGTAGTGGGCACTGATACGTTTGATAGACGTGTAGGCTGTAAGACATCTAGATTTCAGAAGGGATGAGGGATGGGAACATCCGTCGGAATTAAGGAAACGGCAGTTTACTTTCCGGAGCATCAGAGAAATAAAATGCAAGAAATTTCTTCAGCTGAACTACCGCAAAGACGAATGAGTTTAGGTTTGTTTGGTGTTTCTGCATCCTATCACTTGCCCCATTCCCTCCAACTGTTCTTCCAAGGCCCCTGTTCTCATGAATGTTATGCTTTCACCTCTGTTAGCATCTTCTCCTGGACACACTTACTTCTTCTGCTTTGATGTTTGGCAGTGGTGCTGGGTTTTTTCCAGCCAACCAAAACACTGGGCCTTCTCTAATCGGAAGGTGTATCATTTGGATTTCTGTAAGCTCCTAGGCTGCTACATGCCGAAAACCAGTTGCATCAGGAGAGATGCAGCCCATGAATTATGGACAAAAATAGTATTGGGGAAGATTGACCTTCACACAGACAGATAAATAAGTGATAACAGTGAGACAAATAAGAACACGTAGATAAATAAGTGATAACAGTGAGACAAATAAGAACACGTAGATAAATAAGTGATAATCTCAAGCAAACTTTCCTTCTCCCTACATCAGCAACCCGAGAACTTGGATGTTCTTTATTCAGAGCTCTCTAGAACTCGAGAACAGACCCATCATTTACTCCAGTAGGATGGTCCAGCGAAACTGAGACAACACCCCATTTCCCAAGCTCCTTTGTGAACAGTGGCAGAGTTTGCGCAGAGTAATGGACGCACTTTTCCTCATTATGAAAAAGCCATAGGTTGAGGCTGGGGATGGGGGCGGAGGGTTTCCCCTTTCCTTGGAATAAGCTTTGCAAGATATTTGCTTAAATCCTGAGAGGAAATTAAGAGCAGGTCAGATGCTCTCCAGGTCACTGTTTTTGCCAATTCACTGGCAGTCCCTTCCCCAGCTTTGTTCAAGCTAATTAATCCCCCCAGACACTTGCATTCACCACATGCAAATTACCACAGAAGGGAGCTTTTTTTTCCTCCTATTTTTTTTTTAAACATACCCTTGAATTATACTCTTCTGACATACGCTTCCAGCCCCACTGAGGGGTTTCCAACAGCCTAATAACAAACAGATTAGAGGCCAGAAGAGCATGTATTCCTCAAGTCCTTCTCTGCGTCCAGCTGTGAGGCTGCGCGGCGGTCATAGGCAGAGGAGAGCCGAGCTGCGGCTCCAACTCTGATGTTAAAATCTCTGATGTTAGACTGGAAACTCGCTGTGAAGGCCTCGGGGGGATTAGAGAACACTAACTTTGTTGCCCATCAGAAATGGATAATATTCCCCGTTCTGTTCCTGCTGGTATCAGTTCCAAGTTGGAAAGCGGCCTCCTCTCCTAATGCAAGCTGGGGCCAGAGTGGAGCAAGCCTTCTCAGATATTATAAGCCAGTGTGAGCCCAAAAAAGAATTCACTGCTCAAGGCCAAATAGCTTCAAAGCTAATAATCCTCCAGAGTCGGTGTGAGAGTGCTGCAACTGTCAATGTCAACTTACACCAGGCATGGTGAGAGCGAGACTTCAATAATGACATCATGGGGGAGAGGGCAGAGGGCAGCCGCTGCAGAGGGAAGTGCCGGGGCCCTGCAGATCTTTGAAACCTGCAAGGATTTATCCGGACTAACATGTCTCCGTTTAGTCATTGCAGTCTTAGGCTACTCTGATTAAGGATTTAACGTATTCAAAGGGTTTCGGCAGCAGCAAGATGACACGTCTTCGGGAGCTCTATTGGATTCCATTATATTCTCTCTTCTTCTGTGGACGCACTGCCTCCTCCCTGTCATGTCTCTTCCCAGGCCTCTAGACAGGCCTCCTCAAACAAGAGGCTGATCCAGTTTGGGGTCCGCACTGGCCCCCATCTCCCCTCCCTCTTTGTTCATGCCTGGGTTTGATTGTCAAACAGGCCTGGCCGCACTTATGTACTTGAGTGTCAGGATGCAGGCCCCAGCAGACTTGAGCAAATTCCTTCAGGATTCCCCTGAGTCTCGCATAACTTCCTTAGCCAACCCTGTGGTGGAAAGAACGCAGGTTCCTGTTAGAATACACCCAGAGATATATACGGTCGTGGTCACAGTTCAAAAGGATAAACTTCAGAGAATCCTAGGGGAGGAAGGAGGGGGGAAAGTGAAGCCCCAGGCAGGAGTGGAAGGTCAAGGAGGAAAATTCCCACCCACCCCCCAAAGCCCACGAGGACAAAGCAATTCAACTCGGCCGGTGGTTGCTGGCCATAAATGAAGCGCCTATCTGCCGGGCATCATCGTGACTCCAGGAAAGAGGTACTTAAGAAGGCTCATTGCGGAAGGGAGACACCCTGAAGATGTTAGCAGCAGAAGGAAGTTGAGTACTTTGCAGCTGCAGGTACGTCTAGCGCCCCCTTCTGGAGGGCCGTGTGGTGTGGTTTACCAGGTAGTGATGGGTCCAGTGTTGGAGGCCCTGGACTCCAGGGATAAGAATGCAAAGTCCGAATCAGACAGACTTGAATGCCAATCTGGGTCTGACTTGCTGTGTGCCCTTGACAAGAGCCTTCACCTCTCTGAACCATGGTCCTGATCTGAAAAATGAGGATAATACCTCGGAGAATCAGGGTTATGTAAAGATTACATAAAATAATGCAGATAAATCACTTAGCAAAGTGTCTGGCCCTAGTAAGTGTTCAATAAATGTTAGCTGCTATCGTTATCATCATCGTCATCCTCATCATCATAATCCAAATAGCAGTGTTTTCCTACAACTAAAGGAATTTAAAATATAGGGACTTGAGAGAAGCATGAAAACACTTCAGAGGGAAGAAATAATGTCTATAGATTAAACTATACACAGCTTTCCATAATGGTTAATGTCAATATACATCCAGATTGAACATTCCAAGTGTGGTCTACAGGAATGTCTCTGGAATGTTGATGGAGTCCCACTCAGGAACAACCAACCACGAAGAGCTTGGGATGTATTCTTGTATTAATCACTATCTCAACCTTATTAAAGCACAATTTACACATAACAAAATACACACATTTTTGGCACACGGTTTTGATGAGTTTGGGCAAATGCATTCACTCATGGAGCCACCGCGGCAATCAGTTTACAGGCATACCCCGTTTTATTATGCTTTGCTTCATTGTGCTTCGGAGATATTACGTTTTTTACAAATTGAAGGTTTGTGGCAACCCTGCATCAAGTAGGTCTGTTGGCACCATTTTCGAACGGCATTTGTTCACTTTGTGTCTGTCACGTTTTGGTAATTCTCACAATATGTCAGTCTTTTTCATTACTATTATATTTGTTACGGTGATCTGTGATCATTGGGCTTTGATGTTACTGCTCCGACTTGCTGAAGGCTCAGATAATGGTTAGCCTCTTTTAGCAATAGAGTATTTTTAAATTAAGGTTGTACATTGTTTCTAAAAACATAATGCACACTTGATAGGCTACAGTATAGTGTAAATATATCTTTTATACGCAATGGGAAACCAAAAAATTCATGTGACTCAGTTTATTTGTATATTCATTTTATTTCCGTGGCCTGGAACAGAACCCGCAATATCTCTGAGGTTGTAATGAGCGCTACCCCACATGCCAGAAAGTTCCCTTGTACCTCTTCCCAGTCAATACTCACCCCCGGCCCCAGCCCCAGCCCCAGGCAACCATTGTTCTACTTTCTGTCACTATAGTTTAGATTTGCCTGTTCTTGGTCTTCAAATAAATGGAATCCAACAGTGTGTATTCTTTTGCTCAGCATAATGTTTGTAAGGGTCTTTATTTTATTGCATGTATTGGTACTTTATTTGTTTTCAGTTTCTGAGTAGCATTGTGATGTATGGATGTACCACATGTTTAGCCATTCAGCCTATTGATGAACGTTTGGATTGTTTCCGTTTTGGGTTGATTATAGAGAGAGCTGCTGTAAACATTTACTCCATGTGTTTTCACTTCTCCCGGGTAAATATGTAGAAGTGCAATTTTTTAATTTTAAAAGAAACTGCCAAGCAGCTCTCCAAGGTGGTCACACCCCGTGACACCCCCCACTCTCGGCATGTCTCCACATCCTGGCCAAGAGTGAGGTATCGAGGGAGGGAGCTGTGTGTGGGTTGCCCTAGGAACAGGGCAGCAGAGGAAGAGCTTATCACTGACATTGTTTAGAGTTGCTGATGCATGGTGATAATAAAAATCAGATCGACTTTCTGTGGTTTTGTTACTGTTTTAAAACTCTCTGCCGACAGTGCACCCCCTTATTCGCTGCCCTGGACAGACTGCTTGCACCGCCCCACCCTTGGTGCTCCACTGCGCCCCAGCAGTCGGGATGGTGGGTCTTTTTAACCTCAGCTCCCTTAGTGCCTGCGTAGTGGTATCTCACTGTGGTTTGAGTTTGCCTTTTCCTGGTGGCTGATGAACTTGAATTTTTTGTCCCCTCATACATCTCTTTTTGTGAGGTGTCTGTTCAAATCTTTTGCCGATTTTTAATTGGACTGCAAATTTGTCTTCCTTTTATGGTGCTGTAAGAATTCTTTATGTATCCCGGATGCAAGTCCTTGGCCAGGTACACGTATAGCAGATACGTTTGCCCAATGTGTGTGGCTCCGTAAACCTTCCTTTCTGTGTCATCCTGCTAATCCTTATCTCAGTGACCTTCACAGACATCAGATTTCTACCTCAACACCAGCAGTCCACCAAGCACATTTCTGTTGCAAAGAAGTGCCTCAGGTGGGCTTTTCCAGTGTCTTGCTCCTAGAAGTGCCAACCTCACACCCCCTCTGCCCCGCCCAGCGTCATGACAAAGGGCCTCATGCTGGGCTTAGTCCTCCTGAACACTTCCTGCTAGTTTCCACAGCTCCCACCCGGTCCATGCCTGTTTACCTTGTCTGCTTCTTCATGCCCACGCACAAAACCCAGAACCCAGCTGGACTATTTCAAAGCAACCAAACTCCCTCCCCCATAATGCTGTCCGGGGCAGGTCAGAGTCTTCCCAAGGAGCCGGGGAATTCTGGCCGCTCCACCTGCTTTGTAGAGGTGCGATCCGGTAATGGGCCACTGACTGGAAAAAGAAAGGAAGGTGCAGGGGGCAGGCAGGAGAGACCAGGACCTGTAAAAACGGGCCCATGTACCACTGCAGGATAATGTCAGTAACTCACTCGGGTAGATTGTGATGATTAAAAGAGATGCTACATAAAAGGCACTCAGTACGATGTCTGGCACCAAATAATCGCTCAATAACTGCTAGCTTTTAGATCAGGATCCCTTTTATCTGACACAGTATGGACTGGTGTTGGTCGGTTAATGGAAGAAGCTGGTTGAAAAGGGAAATCAGAGAAAATTATGCTACACACCTTCAACATTTTATTTTAACTTAAAACATATAAATGTACATCCATTCACTGTTCTTTGATGTAAGTCCAGCACCTTTCCTTTGAGTATGAGTCCATGGATGGGCGTGTCCAGCCACCTTTCCTGAGTAGACCACACCCAGTAACGCATCATCTACCATTTGCAGTTTCTGTTTCTTTAAAGTAGTGCGAGAAGTTACACTTGCCAAGTCCTCTGAGCGAAGACTCATTATAGATGTGTGCATTTTCCCCCAATCTTTACCGGTAGCTTACCCACACCTAACTCGTCAGCAATACTTTAGCAACCCATTGCCATTTGATCTCAAAGTAGTCAACTTAGTTTGCATAGGAATAATGACTCTTTTTTCTTTGCACTCTCATTTTATCATCTGTTTGCAGAACATTTCTTCAAGTTACTTAATTGCAATAAGGCTTTTACAAAGACAGGCGAAGCAAGAATAAGACAGGTTTGGGAAAAAAGATCCACTGACTCTTATAAGGCAAGGGTGCGTTCACGTGGTGGGAGCAGAAGTGCAGGCTGGAGAAGGGCATGCTGGTGTGCGGGGAAAGAGCACAGTAGAGGCACTAGAGGTCCTACAAAACGACTGCCATCCAGGCTCACTCCCTGTGACGTGGGCATCAGGAAACGTATTTTAGGAAGGGGCTGAAGAGCAGCTGTTATCTAGCAGGTTGGTTAAATAGAAGCGGTTGAGAGAAGATCTGTGTAACTTGGGCCTGCATGCTATTTGTTGTCAAACTTTGGACTTCTGAGATTATAGTAGTCCCCTCTCATCCGAGGGAGGGATGCATTCCAAGACCCCCAGTGGATGGCAAAGCCATACTCAACCCCATATGTACTGTTTTTTCCTATACATCCATACCTATGATAAAGTTTAATTTATAAATAAGGCACAGAGATTAACAACAACAATAATAAAATAGAACAGAAAAATACACGGTAATGAAAGTTAGGTGAATGTCTCTCTCTCTCAAAATATTATACAAATTTAATGCCTTTTCCATCTTAACTAAGTACTTATCACATACTGTGGCTGTAACTTTTGCAGTTTGAGATGCAGCAGCAAAACCACGCAACTTTCTTTGTCCTTCGTCACAATTTCACAGATAAAAATTTGTTCTTACCATAGATCTTAGCAACCTCAACATGTGACTTTTTTTCTTTCCTTTTTGAGTTGAGAACTTTCTCCTTTTCAGTTAAAGGAAGCACTCTCTGGCTTCTCTTTGGCGTACCTGAATTGCCAGCATCTCTACTCTTGTGCTTTGGGGCCATTAGTAAGTAAAATAAGGTTTATTTGAAGACAAGCACTGTGATACTCTGACAGTTGGTACGATAACCGAGTTGGCTACTAAGTGACCACAGGGCAGGATGCGCTGGACACAAGATTCACTTCCCCAGGCAGGACGGAGTGGGAGGGCGAGAGATTTCTCCATGCTATTCAGGACAGCATGCAATTGAAAACTTATAAATCGTTTATTTTTGGAATGTTCCACGTAATATTTTCGGACCACAGTTGACTGCGGGTAACTGAAACCGTGGAGAGCAAAATTGCAGATAAGGGGGGACTACCGTAATTCCCACACCTCTGGAAATCCACAGGAAGAGCCTTGGGGAGTTAGAAGCCCTGGGTTCTCGTTCTGGTCGTGTCAGTACTTACACGCCGTGTGACCTTGGCAACGACACTCACCCTCATATCCTGGGAGGAAGGTTTGATTCTCCGGGAGCTGAGTGATTCTTCCCACATCACCCTTGAGCACCTAATGAGATCATGTGAGAAACGCTCTGTCCCAGTTATGACACATCTTACTCTGAGCAGTTTCTCCTGTCACTCCTCGAGTTGCTGTAACCAAGAGGCCAAAGGTCAGGCCATGCCACATACGGGGACTTTCAAATTCCAGGCACCAGTCACTTAGGAGAGGAAAGGGCAAAGGCATGTTCCTCTGTCAGCTCCTCTCAGCATCTTGCTGTCGCCTCCCCGCCCCGCCGCCCTCTCCCTGTTGCCAGAACATTGTGTACCAGGCAGAGCCCCAACCCGGCCCCCGTACCTCAGGCAGCAGCTGCCGTGCCAGACAGCCCTTTGCCAGGTCAGTACTCCTGTCCCCCACAAACACAGTTAGCCACAGCTGGATCCATGCCCATTCTCTCTGCACCTTTTTGGGGTGATAAAGGTGTTATTTAGAGTGTGAAGAAGAAACCAGTGTTAAAGGCTTCTACCCACCAAGCACGTGCACAGCTTCGGAGGTGGTTCCAGAGAGGCAGGAGCATCTGATGAGAGCTTATACTCGGAAGAGTCCTTTTAATGGGGTTAGCAGCCCTCTAAGTGGAGTGCTTTTGAGGGTCCCAAGGATGCCTTCTGCCCCACCCAGGGCTCATCATCAGCTCCCGGAGGCAAGAGCTCCTGCACCCTCGCAGCCGTTTGTCCCTGGGACTGCAGCCTCCAGGAAGGGGACCCATAAAGTTCTATCCTCATGTCCCCTGTGATCTGCAGAAAGAAATAGAGTCTTTCTGCAGAGCTATTTTTTGTTGGGCTGGGAAAGGAGAGCTTGAGGACATGGGGACACGGGGAAGAAAGAGGAGGCAGTGTTTGTGGGAGAAAAAAAGAACACAGAAAGGAAGAGGACGAAGAGAGGCTGCCCAGGACTGCAATGGAAGAAAAGCCTGAAGGTGAGCCGGGTGCCCCTGCAATGCTCACTGACATAACAGCTCACAGATGCAGAGGACAGAAGCAAACAGCTGTTCTCCGTGTGTGTGTGTGTGTGTGTGTGTGTGTGTGTGTGTGTGTGTGTGTGTGTGTTCCCACAAAAGCCCTAAAATCATTCGATAGTATTTTAAGTTTTTTTCCAGGATAAATATATTGACATTCTGTGAATTTTTTCTTCCTATCTAAACCCAGCCCTGATTTTTCTCTCTCCATCTGTGTTCCTTTGGCAGAAACTTGTACCAAAAGAATGAAGGAGTAAAGGGTCATTTTGGGAAGTAACAGGACACAGGCCAAGCTGGGAATGCTCCACGGCTGCGGTGCACTTCTGGCAAAGGGACCCAGCCACCGGCCACCCTGTGAAATGTTCATGATGGAAGACTGGAGCCTGGTGAGGGGACCAAGCTGCGGGTCCACCTCTCATGTGCTTGCTTTTATGTCAGGTTCACAGCAGCTCTACTTTGGGATTTTTGTGTAATTTCGTTTCATTTTTGTAAAACTTCAGCCCTTCTGTCCATACCACATGCTTCGTGCAGAGGGGGTCACATGAGCTTTCTGAGCCTGGAAGTTCAACCCCGGTTGTTCCCACACATCGTGGAGGCTGAGGAATAAAGCCTGCATGTTCACTTTTAACCACTGAATGCCTGGGTAGGCCCTGAAGAGAGGGTGAGTGTGACCTCCGGAGAGCTGACATTCGTTGTTCCACCCTGAAGTGGCCCTTCTGGATGTCTCCCTGACTGAGCGAAGCCGGCTGTGATCTGAGTTACTCTGTAGGGTCCTCCCTGGCAGGTGAAATGGAGGCAGCTTCTCCGAGGCAGCTTGCAGAAGTAGAAAGAGCATGACTTGTGGAATCCCAGTTCTGCCCTGTCCGTGACCTTGAGCACGTCACTTAATTTCTCTGAGCCCCACATTGAAATGTATCTCAGACTTGACAGCAGGATTAAATGAGATCTGAGAACAGTTCCTGGCACAGACACCAAAGGTGGCAGCCACTTATCTTACATGCTCTGGCCTCCATGGCCTTGTCCCTGGAGAGTTCCCAGTGCCAGTGGATGAGGCTAGGCCAGAGCGGGGCAGGGAGGGCTGGCATTTAGCGGAAGATTCTGAGCTTTCTGTGTTTCACCCCCCGCCCCCCTCCTGCTGCTCCCAGGAGCTCTCCATGTTGCAGGGGTAGCCCTGTGCGCAGTTTTTATGACTCTAAGTGATCCACAGAACAGCCCGTGGCCGCCCGTCACCGTTGGAAAGGCCGGGTTGTGCTAATAGGAAGTGATGGTTGATCCCATTTAGTAGGAAATGTTCAGGAAGGCAGGATTTAAAGGAGGCTCACATTCCTGCGGCACTTCTCCTGGGAGCTCAGACACAGGGGTGAGAAAAGTAGACTCAAATGCATCAGGGCCTTGAGATTTGGATGAAAGGAGAGGTGGGGCTACCAGTCACCAAGGATTGTTCTATTTCTGTAAACCCTTTATTCAGACTGAAAAGGGGGAAAGATTGGGGGGGTGGGTAGGAAGTGTGGGAAGGAAGGAAAACGCTCTCAGGCTGGCATAGCCTTCCCAGAGGAGCAGAGATGGCGGAGAACAGGCACACAGATCTCCGTGCTGCTACTCTGGGGTCACCCAAACAAGGACGGTTCTGAGTCTTGGCAGTTTGATGCCTCGACCGATGAAATGTTCCACAGTTTCATCAACGGTTTGGGGAGCACACGGGTAAACAACGTCACCAACACTTTCCCGGCTCAAATAGATGATGGTCTTGTTCATTATTTCTTGTAATCCATCAAGGCCCTTCTGCGGTAACTCAGAAATTTGGTGTCATTGTTCAGTCCCAGGATGGAGGACCACTGGCTTGCTCAAGGATCCCTGTGTATCCGTTGATGGGGGGTCCTGCTGATGCAGCCCCAGAGCCAAACCTCCCTACGGGATGGGAGCCAGGTCATAATTCAAGGCAGGCTCAACTCATTCTCCACCCACTGCCCCCTTACCAGATGAGCTGTTGGGAATCACTTGTTTTCTCAAAGAGCAGCCCCCTGGGGCACAGATCAGCAACTCTTGCCCACTGACAAGTCAGGTGAAGTGGATCTAAGAAAGGAGGGCCACTTCCACTGGGGCATAGAATCCCCTGCTCATGGGTCTGTCTAGTCCACTGGACTCTGCTCCTTGAGGTAGGGACACACGCTACCTCCTAACATAGGGCCCGGGACATTCTGTGTGTACATTTTGTTACAGAGACTTAGATACATAGTACAGTCCCTGGCCAAAAGGATCATTTAGCCTAGCTGGGTGTCTTAATCCATCTGAGTTACTATAACAGAATCCCATGGACTGGGTGACTTATAAACAACAGAAATTTATTATAATCCAGGAGAATGGAAAGTCCAAGATCAAGGCACCAGCAGATTTGGTGTCTGCTGAAGACCCGCTTCCTGGTTCATAGACAGCTGTCGTCTCACGGTGTCCTCATGTGGTGGAAGGGGTGAGAGAACACTCTGCATTCCCTTCCAGAAGGGCACTAATTCAATCAGGAGGGCTCCACCCTCACGACATAATCACCTTCCAAAGGTCTTGCCTCCTAATACTATCATATAGGGGGTTAGGACTTCAGCATGTGAATTTGGAAGGGACACATTCAGTCCATTGCCCTGAGCACAGCAGGTATACTGGTATCTGTTATATATTAGAACACACAGAAAGTAGGTACCCATTACTGTGATGTGCAGCCACGGTGTAGCGTCAAAGCATGGTAGAAACAAAAGGGACTTAAGTGGAAAAGCATGGATTCAGGAGGGTCATGTAATTTGCCCCAGCCTCACAGTAGATTTGTCGTAGAGATGGGAAAAGTTATCCAGGTTTCCTGCACCCCAGTCGTGTGATGTTTCTGGCCAGTCCCCCACCCCATAGCTCCACATGAAATGAAGAGTGAACAGGGAAGGCAGCACAGAATGATGGAAAGGCCTGAGCTTTGAGGACATAGAATTCTGGGTTTGAATCGTCTTCAGTCTTCAGGACAACACAGGCTGAGTCCATAGATACTGATGGTGGGGAATCATAGACAGTGATGGAGACGCTTCATTGGAAGGATACACCGAAAGAATTTGGGAGTGTTTTCATTCCGCATCTGTGAAATGGGAATAGCAGGAGTCCCCCTAAATTGTGCCTGTGGGGAGGAGTCCCTGAGAGAAGACACAGAAAGCACCTCACAGCGTGTCCTGCATAGAGCGGCCGTTCCACAAACTTATTGTTCACCAGGCTGTCAATTAAAGAAAAAGCCACATCTTGCAGAAAATAAGGTTAAAAGCAGGTCCGAGAGAGGAGAGATTGTCAGAGCCCTGAAGAGAAAGCTCTCCAGGAGATGAAGAATGACCTTGCTGAGGGGCTCACTGGGGAAGAGTTGGCCAGGTGAATGGCTGGCATTTAGCTGAGCCAGGCATCCTCAGCCTCGCTCCCCGGCCCCCTCAGTGTGGGAAGAGTGCCCTGCGTGTCGGCTGCCAGCGCTTCGAGGCGCTGCATGATTACTTAGCAGTTTACTAGCATCAGAGACACCCAGGGTGCACTTGAGCCATCAATTAGCTCCTGCTCATGGCCCCCCTGTGAGGCCCAGTGGTATCAGGACTCCCATTTTTCAGCCAAGGAAACTAAGGTGTAAACAGGTTAAGCAACCGGCCCAAGGTCACACCTCGCGTCAAGCGGTCACGAGGCGCCGAGGCCGTGTCCTTGCTGGCTCCCCGGCCTGTCCTTAGCCCACTGGCCCATGCTGCTGCCCATAAAATCCACCGTTTATATCTTGTCAGAAAGCTAGGTAGCCCACCCAGGACATTAGGAGCTGCGCAGAAAGGCCATTCAGCTGATTTCCAAGGCACTGCAGGGTTTTTAAGGAAATGTCTCACCCCTTGCTTTCAGAGGTAGACAGGGGCGACAGGACCTGAGTTAGCAATTTCTTTGCTGGCCTCCCTCGCCACAGCTGGCTTTGCTTTTTCTCTGCCTTCTCCAGGAGATACACGTGCCAGCACCATCTGGGGACCACAGAGAGCATCTTTTAGGAGACGCCGAGATGGTGAGTACAAAGCACAGGCCTCACTCCAGCTGGCCCGCAGTTCCAGGACTTTGCCATTGGTTCCCACTGCTGGGAAAGAAAGGTGGCCTAAGGCTGAGAGGCTTCCACAGGTGAGCCCGCAGGAGGTGGTGGGGCCGGGGAGCTCTCTGTTGCCTGATGGCCCTCCTGGTCACACAGAGCTACTCCTGATGGTACCTGACCCCAACCGGACGCCTCTCTGACTTGGCCATGTTCCAGACCTCCTCTGTCACAAGGGCAGTGGTCCAGCCGCTGCCCTGTTCTTTCCAAGCCCTTGTAGGTCACCAGCCAAATATTTTTCGTTCCTCCCTCTCCCTCAGCATCCCTTCCCTAAATCCAATAGCTTATCTCCCTAAAATATCTCACAGATGTTTCTGGAATTTCTACCCAGACAACTCCACCCCAGGCTCACCTAGACCACTGTAATAATGTCCTCACTGGGCAGCCAGTCATACCCTGTCCCCTTAAGTCTGTCATCACAGAGCAACCAGAATGTCCTATCCTGGATTTTTTTATTCTCCTTCTTAAAAGCTTTCATCCTTATTCCCTGGGGATGAGGCCCAAGCACCTTACTATTGCATCCAAGGCCCCAGCACCCTTTCCCACCTCTCCCCACCTCGCCTCCCTCCCTCCCTCCGTCCTGCAATGCTGGTCCACTCACACTTCCTGGAAGGGGCACCCAGTGCCCCACTTCCTGGGTACGAGTCACAGCCTTCCGGCACCCTCCTGGCTTTGTCTGTGGTACACGTGGGACGACCACAAAACTTCACACTCATTTCCCAGGTCCCGAAGGGCACAGACTGGGGAGTCAGACATGTTTGGATTTACTCCCCAACTCGGCCACTCTGCTAACTGAGACCTTTGTTAGGCAAGTGAATGACTTTGAGCCTCAGTTTTCTACCCTGTAACACGGGGATAAGTTATTTAAACAGTCTGTACTTTACTTTTCTCATACGTAAAAGTAAAAATAAAAACAAAACCGATATTCTTGGACTGTAAGGATCGAATGAGATAATGTATGGAAAGAAAGCACCAAGGACGTGCCTGACTCCAATTAGCTCGATCATCAGAATGATGCTTTCTGAGGTTGCTTTCTGAGTCTGCTCCTCCCTGCTGGTGGCCAGGGACGTGCCACTTATTTCTTCTCCTGTGGACCCCCAGCGTTCAGCCCAGAGCTGGGAGGCTGCAGAGCTGCCTGTGCTGACTCCCCCTCCTCCCATTTTTCTACTGCTGCTGCCCCATCTGTCCCCAGCTGGTGGCCAGGTCTGGGATGTCCCCCTACAGGCATTTGCAGGCTTTCCTGAACAGAAGTGCCCGGAAGCACACCTGGGAATAGTCACTCTTACTGGGTTCAGCTGTTAGTGGGCATGCAGGCCTATTATTGGCAAATGGCACTTTGTTAAGAGAAGCCCAAAATTAAGGGTTTTAACATGAATTTTTTGATTTTTGAAACACTGCCTTAGGTTTCAGGCCGGTCCCCCGCCCGGGGCTGCGGTCAGGAGCCTCCACAGCTCCCACCTGCCTCACCTTGACGTGTGCCCGAAGGAGGAAGGACTCCAGCGGGGAAGGAAGGTGGTCGGGGAGAGAGCGAGAATGCAAAGCCCATTCTTCCGGATGGCGATTTCTCCTGCTCAAAACGTTGATTGGGCAGCCCGAGTGATGTATTGAGTTCGTTTCTGCAGGTAATTGTTTAAATGTTACAGCGGCTTTAACATGTCGTCTGTTAAAACGTGTTGGTGAGGCAGCCATTCCAAACTTGTAATGTGATAATATTTAGATGATTTACTAGGTGAGGTGTGGTTTCTGATTCAATCAGAGCTGCCTTTGATTCAAGAGGTGGTGCCTCTAATCCGACTGGGGGCCCGTTGAATCCAGAGGTGATGTGTTTGATTCACGGGCTGATATACCCGATGTAGAAGGTGATGGATCTCATCCATGCTGAAGGATTCCAATTCCCTCACACCAGGTGTTTGCTTCAGTGTGTGACGTATGAGTTTTAATAATAAGACAGGCTTTGGGGATGGTGAGGGCACCGGCTCCTCCATGGTCTGGCACGTCTGTGGCTTCAGCCCGCTTCCTGCAGAGCTGGTCTCGGCCTAGAGGACCAGAGGGGCGAAGCAGAGGCAAAACCCGATTTCCCAAGTGTGACCTGAGCCTCCAAGTGCCCCGTCACTGCCATTCTTCTGAGATCCACGGACGGTCTTTTATCTATCTGTCTAATTCTCTAGAGGTCCACAGGCAGGGCCACTGTGTTTAGGACCTGGTTCCTTGCATGTGAGGGGCCATCGTGGACACAACGGTCAATTAAGAGATACTCACCCAGGTAGGTTCTGCTCTAGGCAGGCGCAAGTTCCTTGAGCCTCACCTGCCGCTTCGTGGGGTCCCAGTGCAAGCTTCCCTGGGCCAGGTACAGAGCTTTTAATCAACATTCGAGGGATTGGATTTTCATGTCCCCACTGGGAAGATAGGGAAGGGCTCTCCAGAGCTACCCCTCTCCTCGTCCCCCGTCACCCTTCCCTCCCCTAGAGTGACTGGCAACTCCCACCCTCCAGAGAGTGGAGATGTCCCTGTGTGTGTTCTCCCCTCTGCCAGGAACGCCCTTCCCCCTCCTCCTCCACGTGTCAGGAAGCTGTGCGTCCTGTACAGCGTCACTGCCTGCTGTCACCCTTCCTGGCAGGCCACCCCTGCCCCCCATCTCAGCTCGGCCCCGGAAGAGCACCCTCGCCACAGTTTGCCGAGTGTTCTGGCCATGCCTCTGTGAAAGCACGTGTCACATAAGTTGTCCTGTGGCAGGGAGGTCTCCTCCTCACCCTGCTGTCCCCAGCACCTGCTCAGCACCTGGCACATGGCAGACCTTGCAACCTCAGAGGAGACGGAAACGTGAGTTGTTAATAATAATAGTACATTAATAGTATTAATAATAATAATTAATAATAGTAGCTCCACGTACGTTCTAATTGCTCTAAGTGCAGTGTCCTGATGATACTTCATTGGCATCATCTCTTTCTCCCTTTTAATCCTCACAACACACCATATGTGGTAAGAGTTATCATTACCTCCACGTGTGCAGGTGGGGAAACTGAGGCTCGGTGAGGTTAAATGATTTCCCCAGGGTTCACATTAGCAGAATTAGAGTTGAATCTAGGTCTCTCAGACCCCAAAGCCAAGCTCTTAACTGTCACATCATGATTTGGCCTCCCAGGACCAGACAGACTGCCCTCTGCTGGCCCAGGACAGGGAGGCTGCGGTCCCTGGAGATGCGGAGGTGCCCGCAGGGAGACAGACCCATGACACAAGGCAGAGCAACCTGATTGGTAAACTAAGGCACGAGGGGTGGGGGTGGGGTGGGGTTAGAAGCAGGAGTAATTCGTGAAGGCTTCCTGGAGGAGGCGTTTGATCTTGCCCCGGAGGAAGAGAAGAAGAGAAATGGGGCTGTCAGCTGTGCTGACGCCTGATCTCAGCTGCTCTTGGCCCAGTGCTCTGGTCCTCAGGCTGCCTTTAAGTGCAGGGGAGTCAACAAGGCTGAGTGAGCGGCAACTAGTCCTTCTAGTGACTAGTCTTTGCCTGGCCAGTAGCTCTGTGTGGTCAGAAGGTGGGCCTGGGGCAGCACTACAGTCCGGAGTACGCAGTGATCCTTTCCACACCCAGGAGGGTCAGCTCACCACCTTCCAGGAGAGAGAGGCACTACGTTGAGCCCGAGCTCAGGTGAGTCCTGGATATTCTGTGACCACAGGAATTGTCCAGATCCTGCTTCTCTTGCCCCTCCTCTAGCACTGAATCCACACTTTCCCCCTCGTGCCTTTCTGTCACAGTCTTGCGTCCCCAGAGCCCTGGTCCCCCTTCAGCATGGGGTCCGTTGTAAGATGCCGTCATCCGGGAAGTGGAGTTTTTGGAAGGCAGCCTCGCCGAGTTTAACCTGCCCCTTCCCAGGCCTCCGTCAGGATCAGTCTGAGGAGAACGCCTGGGGCGTGAGGGGTTTGAGGCAGGGGTTTGCTTCAAGGTGACCTGGACCACCTCCCTGTCCCAGGCCCACACAGCCTGTCCCCCTGAAGCTGCTCTTCAGGGAGAGACCCAGGAACCTGCGTCGTAATAAGCCTTCCACTGACGTTTGACCGTGACTGCGTTAGGCCAGGTGTGGGCTGGCCCCTGGTTGTGGGCGCCTGGGGGCTGGGGCCCCGGCATCAGAGGTCTCAGGCCACCCCTCAGCTCTCCGCTGTTCCCACAATGCAACTCCCTGAGCCCTCCGCCTCTGTCCTCTTCCCCCAAAATCCCAAGAAAGCAAATCTGACTGGTTCAGAGCAGCCCAGGGGTTGGCCACCCGGGGAGAGAGGACGCAGCAGGCACAGTAGGCTGTGGTCAGGGGGTCAAGGGTCGGCACTCAGAACATGTGCGAGCCTGAGAGGTCAGGGAGGACATAGTGGACATCTCTGCCTCGGAAACGAGGCTTTCCCGGCCCCTTGCTGTGGGCCAAATACTTCCACATTCTCCATCCCAACTGATTCCCCTCAGCCCTGAATTCTGTCCCCATTTTACAGAGAGCAGACTGAGGCTTGGAGAGGTTAGTGGGCTTACCCAAGGTCATCTTACCACAGGTATTGAAGAATGAAGGAGGGGAGTGATACGTGCCAGCCCCAAGGCTGTCGCCCTCTCTTTCTCTGTCTCTGTGTGTCTCTCTGTCTCTGTCTGTCTCTCATGGTGGGCCGTTCAGGCACCGTGACAGGCTGGTGTGGGAGATATTTGGATCAAGTCCATCTCTGTGTCCTCCAAGCTCACCACCCAGGCAGAGGCCAACTCCAGCATAAGGTTGGTGATGGGCCAGACAGGCTGATTCCTAGGAGGCTCAGAACAGCTGCCGATCCCACTTCTGCTGCTTCTGGAGGCCACAGTGGCCCTAACTGCACACATTTTTCCCAGGCTGAGCCCGCAAGTGGGGGTCCTCAGACACAGACAAAGGAATAGCTCAGCCTTGCAAATGGCTTTGCAGATGAGGCCGTGGGGATTCCACTTGGCCGGCACACTCTGCCCTGGCCCAGGCTTCCTCCCCCAGAGGCGTCCCCCAGACCCTGCTGGCCAGCTGCATCTCCCATCACCACCCACTCCAAAGCCCTGACCACATGGACATGGTGGCTCAGCCCAGAATTCCCATCACACCCCTTCCCACACAGGGAGGGGCAGGAGGGAGGGACGGTGGCAACAGGGGCTGCAGGAGCTGACTCACTGCCAACATCAGACATGGGTCCCAGACCCTCACGGGCACCCGCACCCACCACGGGCCCAGCCCTGTGTGAGCCAAGCAGCGTGGTCACATGCGACCAGCCTGTCATTTCCATCTTGCATGAGACCTCAAGTCTGAGACAAAGGGTGTTAATCCACCCCCATGCTAAAGAGAGGTGTCGGACCATCTATGCAGAATTTGCTCAGGGATGACCACAAAAGATACAGTCACTGTTAGCCCAGCAGTCTTCCAGTGGGCTGTCCCTGGGGGCACATGGAGATGTTCACAGGAATACAAAGGCACTGACAGTTTTGAAGACATCACTTTCCAGCCCCTTCGTTTTAGGCATTCTCTCCTAAAACCGATGTGTCTAAGCATACACTGGTGGCTTCCAGTTTTCCCACAAAAGGCCTTGCCCATCCTGAATCTGGCTATGGTGCATCTCCTCAGGATATAAAATCCTCAGCACCAGACACAGGACTGCAAGAAAGATTCCAGTAACAATCCAAGCCAGGAATGCTCCATACAAGTGATAAGTCCCCACAAACTCTGTGCCTTGCCACCTACCACCGGTCTATCTTGGGGTAAGAATGCAGATGTTTCCAGTACCTATTAATTTATATACTTAAACTGAAAGTGAAATCAGAATTTTCTTTTTTCACACAAAGTTATGATCTAGCTGTTTGGTTTTTGCCGAATTACGTTATAAGGTGGCTGTTTTCCATAAATTAAATAACCCAGATCTGCAGCTTCAAGGGTTTTATTTATTTATGTATTTACTTGACTGCGTCGGGTCTTCGTTGCTATGTGCGGGCTTTTCCTAGTTGCAGCAAGCGGGGGCTACTCTTTGTTGTGGTGCGTGGACTTCTCATTGCGGTGGCTTCTCTTGTTGCGGAGCACGGGCTCTAGGTGCGCGGGCTTCAGTAGTTGTGGCACACGGGCTCAGTAGTTGTGGCTCACGGGCTCTAGGTGCACGGGCTTCAGTAGTTGTGGCACGCGGGCTTAGTAGTTGTGGCTTACGGGCTCTAGAGCACAGGCTCAGTAGTTGTGGCACACGGGCTTAGTTGCTCCGCAGCATGCGGGATCTTCCCGGACCAGGGCTCGAACCCGTGTCTCCTGCACTGGCAGGCAGATTCTTAACCACTGTGCCACCAGGGAAGCCCCAGCTTCAAGGTTTTGATGAAAAATATTTAAAGCACATATATCGTATTCAGGACACCAGAAATTTTATCCTTTATAACTACCTAAACTTGTGATGAAATATTTTAGATGTCAGTCTTAACTGCTTCAAAGTAAAAGTATTTAAAAATGCTTATAACTAAACAAATAAATCATGATCCTTCTGTTGTCAAAAAAAATAAAAAGTAAAATAAAATAAAATGCTTAAAAATACTTGAAAGGCTACATGGTTTTTCAAAATCCTTTTAGGAGGTGGTCAAACAAAAAAGTCTGGAAGGCCATTCCCGGAGTCCACGCCCCGCCCTTCCCTAAGGCACGGAAGGGGATTGGTCAGTAGAGACTGATGGGGAGGGGTTCCTTAGAGCAAGAGTTGTCTGCCGGTCTGCTCTGAGCCCCTTGATCCTCAGGCCGGGAGAGAGGACCTGCCCCGAGCTCCAGGCAGACAAGGAGGCTTCAGGAATCACCAATACAGAATGGGTGTGTTTCCCACGAGGAGAGAGTGGGAAAGATCCGCAGCCCTCTGGCCAGATGCTTACTGAGCTACAGAAATCTGAGTCGTGGTGACACAACTAACTGGAGACTCTCAGGAAGGGAACCCTCAAGAGAGCCTGACGTAGAACTCGGGAGTGGGCGATATCGTGCTGGTGCCTGGAGATCTGGAGAGGCCTGAAGGTGAGTGGCTGCATGAGGACAGCCTGTTGCAAGAGACAGAGAAGGTGACAGTGGGAACAACTGTGCTTCCACCGAAAGCAGAGAAAGGACAAGGATGCAGGCCATTTTCTGTGGGCCAGGTGGACCCAGGAAGGCAGCACTTTTGATTTTGTCTTGGAAAGGCCTCCAGCCAAGCGGGCTTCCTACCAGGGCCCAGGTAACCCCAGGAGAAAGAGGCTGGTGGTGGCCCACAGAATACAGAGCTTGAGAGGGGCGGGTCATAAGCTGTCAGCTAGAGATTGCATCTCCCAAGCCACATAAAGGCACAGCGGGGGACCCCAGGAGGACCCACACTCATCACAAGAAAATGAATCAGTGTTTGTACGTGTGCTACAACTCGTGGTCCCAAGTGGCAGATTACAATAGTCCAGGCAAGAAGGACCTTCCTGCTCTGTCAGGCCTCTTCCTCTGCTCCAATCCTGAGGAGCCAGAAGCTGCGTGGTTGGTAGAAAAGGAGACGGAAGGGAAAATAGTGAAGTTAACCACAGCTGTTCCCCTGAGTCTGGGCAGAGCCGGGAACAGGGAGAGGCCTTAAAGTCGGTGAGAGAGTGAAGCTTTGGGATTAGACTGGACTGGACTTCTTAATACACATTTTGAAGTTGTTCGATAATAACAGAAGGTGATGAAATCTACCAAAGTTGGGATATTACCCAGGCTAGTGGAAGGACAGGCAGTGGTAAAACTGTACAGAGTCATGTTTTATTTTTCCCTTTCTCTGCTACCTTCCCATAGAGTCAGACTCCACAAGGCAGTGAGAGGGGGGCGGTCAGAGCCTGGTGCTCATGGTCGGGCTCCAGAGACAGCACGGATGGAGACAAACCTCCGCAGGTGACGTCAGGCAGAGGAGCAAGGCAAGTGGTCCATGCTAGAGGAAGATGATGCTGTGCAGCAGGGAGAGAACGGTCACCAGCAGGGCACCAGCTTTGACGGAACAGCGCAGGGGTCTGGCCCCTGGCAGAGTGAAAACTGCTTCTGACAACGGCCCTGCCCTCAAGCGTCCCCTAGTTTAGTAACCGTGAGTCACAGGGGGCCGTCTGTGGCACGTGCCAAGAGTGTGGTGCAACGTGTTAGAAGAATTTGGAAGAGAGAGGTGGTCGATGAGGGAGCCTCTGAGTTGGCCTTTGATAGATGGGACGCTGAAGATGCTGAAAAGTCTACAGAGGAGGAAGGCAGGCTTGCTGAGCCCTGGGCGAAGCCTCCACAGCCCTGCTGGCCCCGCCGTCTCCCAAAGGGCCCACACAGCGCCACCTACCGACAAAGAAGCACCTGCTGCCCTCTGGTGCCCCAGGCCTGAGCCTTCACTGCAGCCAGCTGGGCTCGGGCACCAAGATGAGATGGGGCCACAGGCAGAGGTTTCAGATGAGCCTGGCAGTCTGCCCTGCCAGGTCTGTTGTGTCTCCATTCTTCTTGGCTCCCGAGCCAGCGCACGCACAGATGTGTGCATGTATACACACGTGCGTGCATATGTACGATGATGTGTGCATGCACACACGACAGGTGGTACTTGCTTCAAGGACCAAGATCTTTGGGAAGAAGCAGAACCAAGCACGGGCAAATACCTTTTGCATCCCGGACCCTAACTCACCAGACATATCCTTTCTGATAAAGGCAGCCAATGATGGGGAGGAAAAGACCCTGGAAGGCTTTGGGCACAGAAGGCTGCCGAGCCTTGCCTCTGGCCCCTCCCTCCAATACGTGAGCCCCGTAACTTCCTGTCTCCTCAGCATTCTCTTCCTCCTACAGAGGAGGCCATGGCCATCTCAGGAGCATCTGGAGTCCTGAGATCTCATTGGCCTGGAGGTGCTCAACTATCCATGGCCATGTGGGTCCCACAGAGTCATGCCTGGGACATCTGATCCCCCCCCCCCCCC
>NW_006792454.1:4022413-4047505 GCF_000442215.2 Lipotes vexillifer
GCTGGCCCTGGGCCTGTGCGCCCCCCCCCCCCACCGCCACCATCTGTCCATCCTGTGGAAGGAATGCTGCTCTCTCAGTAAGAACATCAAGAATCTCCAAGTCAGTTCTAGGAAGGAGAGGCCCTGCGGGAGTGCAGTTGACCAAGTGACCTGCACTTTCTCTGAGTTTGACCTTCGCTTGGCCTCACTCCCATTTCCACCAGCCTGCCGACCCAGGGGGAGTATTGTTCTCCTGACTGCTCTGAACAAAAATACTTCGGTTGTCTGGAAGGACCCTGGTGCTCACTCCAAGTGGCCTGGATGATTATGTTGCTGGCACCAAAGGCCCCAAATTTCCTGGGGGAGGGCCTGTGGCCAAGCTAAGCTGCCCATAGTCATGGGTCTCAAGGGCTCCAGGTGCTGGGAGCTGGTGTCCTTGGACAGCTCTGCTAAATGCTGGCCCCCAGGGACAGCTTGCATTGTACTAAGGTGGTCTGATTGCTGCCCCCAATGGCATGGTTTTCCTCTTGCTTGTCCTGTAAGAAGGGAGACCCTCAGGAAGGACAGAATCCCTACGTGGGAGTGAATAAGCTCGCCAACACAGAAAACTTCCCCATGGGCACAGTGGGAGAAGGGGGACCTGTGCCTTCGTTCCGTGACTCCTTATACTTTCCCTTTCTCCATAAAGCCTGTTCCTTAGCCCATGCACTGAGACATCTGTCCCCAACCTGGAGCACGCTAGGAGGTGCCCACCAACACGCCAACTGTGCCATAACAAGATACCATAGTCTGAGTGGCTTAAACAACGGAAGTTTATTTTCTCACAGTTCTGAAGACTAGAAGTCTAAGGTCAGGGTCCCACAAGATTGGTTTCTGGTGTAGGCCTCTCTTCCTGGCTTGTAGACAGCTGCCTTCTAAGTGTGTCCTCACGTGGCCTCTTCTCTGTGCATGTGTGGAGAAAGAGAGGGTTGGGGGGTGGAGAGAGAGGGAGACAGAGAGAGGGACAGAGTTCTCTGGTGTCTCTTCTTATAAGGACACCAGTCCATCAGATTAATGTCACCTCCTTTAACCTTAATTAACTCCTTAAAGGCCCTAACTCCAAATACACTCACATTGGGGGTATTGATGCCAAAAAGTTGGCCTCTGTGCCCTGGTGCCAAATAGAATCTCAGAGGCAGAGTCTTGGGTGAATTAGAAAAGAATAGCTTATTGCTTTGCCAGGCAAAGGGGGCCACAGCGGGCTCATGCCCTCAAAACTGTGTGTCCCAACCCAGGAGGATTTGGTGAGGAGTTTTATAGCAATGGTTCAAGGGTGGAGTGGCTGATAAGGATGAGGGTGTGTGCAGGGTCTGCATGCCTTTAATCTGGCCTCAGGTGGTCTCTTCCCTTGTCTCTGCATCCCCTCCCTTCCCTGATTAGCAACTGTTCGAATCTGCTTGTTGGAACTCAGAGAAGGTCGTGGAGGCTGGAGTCTGTTCCTTACAAACAAGAAACGGGGGACACAGAAAGGCTTCTGTGCCCAGGAGCCCCACAGCGTCCTGCTCAGTTTCAGTATTAAGGCTTCAGTATATGAATGTGGGGGGGACTCAGTCCGTAATACCAACCTTCCCCTGGTTCCCACGGCTGTAACTCTCCAAAGCTTTACTTACCCATGAGGGGAGAGTGACGGAGAGGAACGTCAAGCGTCCGCCTTGGGGGTGGAGCTCTGTGCTTCCAAGGGGGCTCACAGGCCTTTTCTCAATCCTCTAGGGCTCTTATGGAAGGCAGCTGCTGCTTCCAGAATTTCCTCACCTCCTTTCAGTCCTCAGATACCTTCCCAAGGTCTGGTCTGAAGTTCACACCTCTGCCCCAGTGACCAGTACCAGGCATGTCCTTACTACCATCCTGGGCAAGACTCTTAACTCTCCCCAGAGAGCAGTGCTACTCACTCTGGACTGTGCACGTCAGTCATATGTTGACAGGACGTAGGGCCACGGTAGTCAGATGATAAAAGACAAAACTCAGTAGTGGTGGGTGGCAGGCATGGGATGGAGAGAGATGGGATGCCGGTGGGGGGCAGGGCAGGGAGATTTCCAATACTGTTCTTCGGTCTTGCGTTGGGAGCAGAGATCTTGGGTTTCTCTTTGTTTACATCTCTCCCTAGGCACTGCTGGGAGTGGTCACATAATGTTGTCACCTTAACAATTGTGTGACGTGTAGTTGTTTCCCGTACACTAGCATCCCCAATGCAGCCTGAGCATCTAAGACACAGAAGGATGAGGTGTTAGGGCTAAAAAGAACACCAGGGAAAGACTAAAAGGTGTTTCTTGCCCTTAAGGAGCTGATTGCCAAAAGGAGGGTCACATACGTATTAAAACAACCCTGTCATGACGTGTTAAGTCCCCTGATCAAGTGATGCTTTGAGGTCTCAGCAAGGGACCAATTCATTCTGCCTAGGGAAGGGGGCAAAAAGGATTTTCCACTTTTCGAATGAGGAAAGTGAGGCCTGGAGAGTCAAGGTGACAAGTTTTTTGTTCGTTTTCTTGTCTAGTTTGTTTGTTTGTTTGCCTAGCATCAGTGGCAAAGCCCAAGGGAGAGGCCCCAGCACTGCAGACACTCTTGCCAGTCTCCAGAGTCGGGTCTCCCACCCTTTGATAACCCTGACACTCAGCATCCCTGGAGAAGACGCTGGCAGGGGCTCTCCCGAACACTGGGCTGAGTCTCTGGAGCCATACCAGGCAGCTGATGCCCACCCTGCCCTGAGGCCACCTGGACAGTGTGGCAGGCGTCCAGGAGGAGGGCAGGGAGTCCACCTGGTCTGGTCTCCTGGCAACAGGAAGTGACGCCTCCTGGGCTCATGTCAGCAGCTGTTGCTTGGTCTGCATGGTTCGGATAAACAGGCTAATGTCCTCAAGGTGACCTCCCTGACTCAGAGAGTTTGGGAACTGAGGTATTCACTCCCTCGGGGTGGGGGGTGGGGGGCAGGGAGGAGGAAAGGACAGGACTGGAGCTGCTGACTCACCCTCTCTCACTATCTCTCTGTTCCCATTCTTGAGGAGTCAGGAAAGATCTGGGAAATGAAGGCGCTGTCTGCGAAGGATGGGTTCCAGGACATGCTCTCATCCCTCCCACCCATGCTGCCCCTTGGCTCTTCCAAGATGGCAACAGATCGGGGCCACTTTCTCGCGTTCATGAGACAGCAGTCCTTACGAGGGCTGTGGGTGGTCGAGCAGGTGGGGGGAGGGGAGAGATGATCCCAGGAGGTACCAGACAAAGGCACAGCTGGGTAGAGAGTCAGCACAAATATTTTTTGGGTGACATATGAATTATAAATAAGCGAGGTGGGGATAATAGCAGAAAACAGCAGAGAACCTTAGCGAACAGAAGAGCTTGAAGGGGCATTAGACACCACACTGTCCCAGCCCATGGCCAGGGCTGGCTTCCTGGGCAGGTGACTGATGCAGTCGCACAGAACCCCATCCTTAGAAAGGCCCCACTCTTGGTTTAATGCTCTGCCGCCACCATCTTGAAATTCACAGTAATTTTTTAACAAAAGGCCCACATTTTCATTGTGCACCAGGCCCTGCAAATTATATAGCCAGTCCTGTCCACGGCCTTCCAGATGAAAAAAGGAGCCCAGAGAGTGATAGTGGCCCCTCAGGGTCACACTGCTTATTTGTTATAAAACCGGGACGAAACCCCTAGTCCTGTGTTTTTCCATCACAAACTGAATCTCACTCTGCCGTTAAGTCTCTGTTTAGGGCAAGAACGTCAGATTCTGGCTTCTCAGCCCCAGGGGTCTGTGCTCTGTTGCTATGTCTGCTACAGGTGGGCCTCAGCCAGCACTGTGGGGGCTGTGGCAGCCCGGCTGTTGACAGCCTACAGCTACAGGTAATGGGAAGTTCAGGCAACAACGTTGGCGTCTCGGTTCCACTCTTTCTGCCTCTAAACCTCTCTCTGACCATTTCTGGTAATAGTACCTATTTTTAACAATAACACAAAGATTAGAGAAAATACATGTCAGGAACCCAAGATGTCAGCTTGTGCTAGGTTTTCGGTCGTCACCACTGGTAGGATACAGCATTCATTCTCCGCCGTTCCTTCACCTTCAGACCTTCGTGGCTCCTCGGCCCTTTCTCTGAGTGGCAGGTGGGTTAAGAGGACTAATTCTGGAACAGAGAGATAAAGGTTTAGGCTGCAGTTCCACCGTTTCCTAGCCGGGTAAGCTTGGAAAGTTTCCTTTATCTTGCTAAACCTCAGTATTCCCATACAGGAAGGAGGAATAATAATGGGATTCAGTTTATGGGTTATTAGGAGGACTGGGTGAGACTGCAAAACAAGGACTTGGCACAGCATTTAGCATAGAGCAAGTGCTTGATAAAGAACACTGTTGGTGATTTTTTTCTATAGCTCCACTTGTCCTGACCTAAGGGGAAACCCCTGCCTTAATTCTTGGAGCTGTCCTCTTGTACCCTACTAGTCAAACCATAATCTAGGGACCAGCAGGATTGGCCTCACCTTGGAACTCATTAGAAATGCAGGATCTCAGGCCCCACCCCCGGCCTACTGAATCAGAATGTGCGCTTTAACAAGATTCCCAGGTGATTCATATGGGCATCCACTTTTCAGAAGCAGTGTGATTTCCAGTGCATGTAGCTGGCCTCTCTTGCCCTGCACATGGGGAGATGAGTCACTTCCTAGTCCTGGCCAGACTTGTTCTTAAAAAGGCAGAACCCAAGCCTGCCGTGGTGGATTTGACCAAAGTCCCAGGCCCTTCCTTAAGGCTTGCAGTGTGGTTGGGGGCTAGGTGAGGAAGACAGTGGTGTGAAGGGCATATTGAAGCAGGAATAAGGGAGACTATTGCAGTGATCCAAGCAGGAGGTGAAGGGCCTGAATTAAGCCAGGGCCAAGAGCGTGGGGAGAAGGGGCTGAGTTGTGGAGGTTTGTCCATCTAGAATTCAGCAGACTTAGCAACCAGGTTACAGGTGACATGAGAGAAGGAAGGATCAAGGCCAACTCTGAGGTTCTAGATGGAGATAATGGGATGGTAGTGCATTGAGAGGGACAGGGTCGGCCAGAAGTAGGAGAAGTGGGGTGATGATCAAGGGAAAGGAGGCATCTTTCCATCCTGGACACCGTAATTCTGATGTGTAGGCAGGATATTAGTAAAAGGTTTTCCATGGGAAGAGTGGGCTTCTCATGGCACTTAATTCACAACTCATTGTTCTGTGGCATGCTGCAGGGCAAGGAAGTGAAAAGGCTGTGGGTTCAAATCCTGACTCTCCCACTTAAGAGCTGTGTACCTTGGGCAAGTTAATAAATCTCTCTGTGCCTCACTTTTTACATTTGTAAAATTACCTGTCTCAGACAGTTACACAGAGGATTAAATGAACTAATATTTGTGATGTGCCTCAAACCATGCCTGGTCCATAGTGAACACTCAAATGTTATCCATTATTGGGCTTCCCTGGTGGTGCCGTGGTTAAGAATCCACCTGCCACTGCAAGGGACGTGGGTTCGAGCCCTGGTCCGGGAAGATCCCACATGCCGCGGAGCAACTAAGCCCGTGCGCCACAACTACTGAGCCTGCGCTCTAGAGCCCGCGAGTCACAGCTACTGAGCCCGCGTGCCACAACTACTGAAGCCCACACGCCTAGAGCCCGTGCTCCGCCACAAGAGAAGCCACCGCAACGAAGAGCAGTCCCTGCTCGCTGCAACTAGAGAAAGCCCGTGCGCAGCAGCGAAGACCCAATGCAGCCCTAAATAAATAAATAAATTTATTTTAAAAATATTATCCATATTATAATGGCCTGTTTATTTGAAATTTTGAGGTCCTTGGGGACAGGGACCTCAAATGAAATCATCTTTGTGTTGTATAACACTTAACACAAAGCAGGTATCCAATATGGTCCACAGAAACCGTGACATATGTTGTTCATTAAAGGTGGCCCAGTGGGCCGGTTGTGGTATCTGAATACGGATGAATACATGTGTCGTATCCCTTTACAAATGTTCATCCCTTCTCTCCTCCCTTTTTTCTAATCACAACTTAATGACTTGTAGGTAACGAGAATCTGTGCTTATTCTATTCTCAGCCTAATCTCCTCTGTGGGTTACTCTGATAACTGAGCTGGCAGTTGGGTAAATCCACTCTCCCCACAGGGTGGTACTGTCCCTTTGAGCAGTGGGCAACCTGTCCTCTGAAGATTCTCTCATTCATTTGACAAGGATTACCTGTGTGCCAATCAGTAATAATGATAATCACTGCCATTTCTTGAGGCCAGACACCAAGCGGAGTTTCAGTAAGACCAAGGCTCAGCCTTGCTCTAGAGCTCACAGTCTCGTCAGGGAGAAGACAAGAAGACAGGAGATTGCAACAGAGTGTGACGTATGTGACAAGAGAGGTGCCGGTGGTGGAGGCAGAGGGCTCAGAGGAGAAAGAGCTCCTTCTGCAAGAGCTCCTTCTGCAAGAGGACCAAAGCAAAATGGCAGCCCTGAATGAATGCCAGTCCTGTCCCCAACACGGTATACATTTTCTCTTTCACTGTCACACTGGGCTTGGTGACAATAGTCAGAGTAAAGGCTGGGAGCAAAAGGATGGCTGAGGTCAGGTGCCAGGCACACGTGCAAGAAGGAATTCAAGACCAGGCACAAATCTAAGTCATAGTGGCTTAGGCCCATTTCCCTAGAAGCAGAGCTTGAGATATGGATTGAGTACAGCTGATTTATCAAGGGGGTGCTCCTCAGGGAAAACCAAGAAGGGAGAAGGGAAGGAAAATCGGGGAAGGAGAAAGAGCAGAGCAAGGTTGTGGTCTCAGGTGAAGTCTAATCTTTTGCCTGATCGTTGGGGTCAGGGACAAAGAAACCTTGCCCAAGCAAGGCACTCTCTTGGTCAGCTCAACTGAGAAGGCGAGCAGCTCTGAGCTGTCAACAACCAAGAGTCGCAGCATCTAGGTGGGCACACTGGCCCAGTAAAGGGGACCTGGGTGTGGCATCAACATTGCAAAGCACAGGCAGGTACAAGTCAAAGGTACCAGCATCCCCCAGGTCCACTTTCCCCCAAGATCACTTTGGTCTATCTGTGACCTCTTAGAGGATGCACTTTGTGAACTGGGGTGCACTGACAGTCTCCTTGAAGAACCTAAGTCTACACTTGGTGTGGAGCTTGCTGGTCACTGACGCTTCCAAGTCTTTTCTACAAATGCTGCTGCCGAGCACGTCTACCTCATCCAGCTTGTACCTCCAGAACATGCCTAAGAACCAAGACTTTGGTAGAGACAAGCTGGTTTGCCCCACACTATTGGGTATGAACACCCTGGGCGTCTGGGGCAAGGTTCATGTTCACATCGACACCCACAAATTATCAGCCACAGACTCAAGTGTACAGCAGGAGGTCAATTATTCTCACCCGCCAGGCAGCCTGGCCTCTTCTGGCAATTGTGAGTCATCCAGTAATCCTTCAATTAATTCCTTTTCTGCCTAACTCATCAAGAATCAGTTGCTGTGGTTTGCATCTAAGAATCCTGATGGATACAATCAGCCAAGCTGCTCCCAGTTTTCACATTTTAAGTAGTGGTATGGCAAAAACATTATAAATTTTGTGCATTTGCCAGATTAGTTCCTTGAGACTAAGTCCTAGAAGCAGAATTTCTAGATCAAAAGATCTGCAAAAGTGTAAGGCTTCGGGTTCCTTTTACCGAATTATCCAGGGGCCTCTGGCAGTGCTGAGAGAAGACGGAATGGACCAGATGCGCTAGGTGTTAAGCTCGGAGCCATCCATACACCAGCTCTAAGAGTCACTGCACCTCTCAGGGTGGGTGGCACCATAACCAGCTCACAGGTGAGGCACCCAATGGCGGAGAGTAGTAGGACTTGTCCCAAGTCACAGCACTCATAAGTAGCAAAGCTGCTTGAGATTTGAACCCAGACATGTGGGAAGTTCTATTTGCTCCTCTAGATCCAGTCAGCCCTCCCTCCCCCTGGGAGGCTCAGTTTATGGTCCACATCATGGCCCCCGGGCTTTAGCTCCTGTTGGGTCTACCCAGTGGGAGGCACAAGCAGGAGCTGAGAGAATAGAGAAGGGTGAGTTCACAGTATTGATTCCCAGCGTCCTCCCTGCAGGTCCCCCTCGTTGACTGAGTCCTCCCCCCACCCCACCAAAGATCAACCTTACTCTCTCTGGGTTGGGGAACGCCTCCCTCCACTAGCCGCCTTCAGGTCTCTGGCGCTGCTTACACGGGTCTCTATATCATCCCTTATGGGCTTCCCTTGACCCCAGACACCACTGTGTAAGTGGTACCCATGTTAGGGTCTCCATCTCTTTCCTGTTCGAATACCGACAATAGACCAGGTCTAGCCAGAGCCAGAGTGTACGTTTTTCCATCGCGTCCTATTACACACATGTACCTTTTACACATCAGCCCCAGCAACTCTGGCTCCTGTGCACATGCATTCCATCCCATGATGGGCGCTGACAGGTTCCACCAGTCAGCTCTGTGGAGGTTAGAACGTACTCAAAAGAGAGTTGGAATGCAAGTCAAGACAGCTGGCTTGCTGCATGACCTTGGGTAAGTCCCTCCAGCAGCCTAGCTCTCTCGACTTCAGTTCCCTCATCTGAAGAACGAGGAACTAGACTAGGAAGTTTCCCAGGTGAGATATCGCAGGAGAAAGAGGACAGACAAGTGTATACAGCAGATGTTAAATTTACATATGCACTTCACACACATCTGTAAACTGGTGTGTGCAATTCTGTGAGTAGAGAAAAAGGAGCGTATTTGCAAGCCAGAGTGCTGGGACCTTTTATTCATATGTATTTAGAACCTTTGCTGTTTGTACTTGGCCAGCTTTGGATGGCAAAACAGTCTATTCTCTGTGGAAATTCTGACTTATTTTTCCAGCTGGCCTGCCAATTGCCAAGAAATGTCATCTGAATATCATTATTTAATCGAAGATTAGTCCACGCCTGTGACATAGGCGGTAACTATTATCTTCTTTGATTCTTTACATATGCACACATTTTGTTCACAGATTAGACCTCGCATTCATAGAGGTAAATGCTGCCCCGTCTTTGACCAAATGGCCAAGCACATAGTGAAGTAACCCACTGGGATTGTGACCATCTGTATCTGTGTGCCTGTCTCAGTGTACATGTGTATGTGTGTGCCTGTGAGTGGGAGGATGTGCAAGTGAGTATGAGTGAGGAAAATGCCTTTGGAGTCATTTCTTACAGGGATCCAGAGAGAGGACCTTCTTTGATCATTGGTCGTATCAACATGGCCTCCTCGCAGCTGATTTCCAGTGTTTGTTTTCAGATTAGAGCACATGTGAAATGAAACCCAGCCAAGCCAGCTGGGAGGTACGGGGATGGAGCAGACGATATTTGCCACCCAGTCATACTGCAGACCTCTTGGGTAAAGCAGAGGAGGAGAGGGCAGGGAGGGCATGAGTTCAAGCTGTGAATGTTGGCTTCGGTGTTGGAAAACTCTAGACTGAACGACCTTAGAAGGCCCCCACTTAGCCCTGGAATGTCTCCAACCTTCCTTCTTTTTTTTTTTTTAAATTTTTGAAATTATTTTATTTATTATTTTTGGCTGTGTTGGGTGTTCGTTGCTGGGCGCGGGCTTTCTCTAGTTGCGGAGAGCGGGGGCTACTCTTCGTTGCAGTGCACGGGCTTCTCATTGCGGTGGCTTCTCTTGCGGAGCACGGGCTCCAGAGCGCAGGCTCAGTAGTTGTGGCGCACGGGCTTAGTTGCTCCGCGGCATGTGGCATCTTCCCTTCCCGGGGCTCGACCCCGTGTCCTCTGCATTGGCAGGCGGATTCTTAACCACTGCGCCACCAGGGAAGCCCCTCTCCAACCTTCTTAAGCTCCACGTGACATTTAAGCCAGCCTCTTATTTTCCCCGTGTCCTCTGCATTGGCAGGCGGATTCTTAACCACTGCGCCACCAGGGAAGCCCCTCTCCAACCTTCTTAAGCTCCACGTGACATTTAAGCCAGCCTCTTATTTTCTGCTTTCAGGGCTTCCTAGGACAATTTTCTCACTGGCCTTGGCTTAGCCAGCTGAGGTGATAACATTTTATTTTGGTTTTTTATCGGGTGGCTCCCAGTGAAGCAGGGCCCTGACCTGCCCTCAGAATAGAGCTCATTACAGGGTCAGGACTTGCTCCCTCGTTCATGAAGGCCCTTCAGAGTCTTCCCTTTCTTCCAGCCTCTTGGCCTCTGTCTGGTCCAAGGGCCACATTATGGCCAAACATCTAATACCACCTCTCCCAAATTATTGGCTAAATGATCATCTGCCAGAAAAACAGAATCCAGGAACAAGACCTTGGGCCCGCAGGGCTACATGACTTTTCCCATACACCATGTGGACAAGAGAGGTCACTGGCTTCATTTGTAAAAGCTAGGGTGACAGCAAAACTGGACCTAGCAACCAGAAATTCTCAGAGAGCACTTACTTATACCCCTCTCCACTTGCCTTCCCTAAACTCTTTCTCTTTCCAAAGCCAGTTCCCAGACGTGTCAACTCAAAAGGAAAGAGGACCATAACCAACAGGACGGCCATGTCCATGCCTCCAGCACTGCCATATGCCTGGCATGTCATAGGCACACAGATATACCTTTTGAAATACTGAGTGAGTGAATGAGTGAGTGCATGGAGTGGGTGGATAGATGGAGATAGTTCCCAGAATAAATCCTGGAGAAAATCTTTGGACAGGGTAGAGTTGGGGCAAGTCCTTCACCCGCATTTGTTACACTGTTAGAGACATAAATGTTTCCCACCTTATTGAGTAATCCAACCTTCACATCAAATTGGAAACCTCCTTTGAGGATCCTCTGGGTGCATAAATGAGAGTTGTAGGAGGAAGAGAGGCAAATGGGGATGTGACCAAGGCGAAGGTCAGACCTCAATCCCCGTTTGAGCTATATGTACATTTCAGTTCGTTTCCCAGACTGCTGGGCACATCCCTCACCCTGGTGCTCCCACAGGTAGTGATGGGGGAAGATGACTAGTTGGAGAAGATAACCAGAAGCCCAACCAGATTTTTCTTTGGTCCCGTTGCTAAGTATAGAGTGACTCATAAGAACTCCAGACAAGGATGACGATGGAAAAGGAGTCTAGCAGTTCAGGGGAGGGTTGGGGGAAGGAAGGGGGACCCTTGAGGTTGGGAGAGAATGGGAAACATGTTTTGTAAGATTTCCAAGATTTTGGGGGGCTGTTGTTAAGGACTTTTTTGTAAGACCTGTTATCCTGCTGGGGTTTACATCACTATTTGATCTAAGCCCCAACAGGACGACTACATCTGCTACTAAGCTGTGTTGTAAATGTCCTTAATTTTTATATTTCATCTGAAGGGAGTTGTTAAAGTGAGTTTACAGGGTGATGGCTCTTTGAATAAAGGCCATCAATACTGGAGCACAGCTCTGTATGGCACTTAATTTTCGTTCTAATAAGCCCTCCTAAAACATTACAAGATTTAGGAGGGTTTTTTAATTTCTTTTTTCTTTTTCCTCTTTAACGTCCCTTCCCTCTTTGCATTTTTTCTCTCCTCTCAATCTCTTGGGCTCTCCTTTCTTGCTTTTCTTAAAGGACATATTTGAAGAGAATATTTCTGCCCAGATGACACCACTTCTCTTTTCACCAGCAGCCAGATGTGCTCTTGACTTCTGAACAGGAGAAATGTTTCTTTGAAGTTTTTCAAAGACGTTGCTTTTATTTAGAATGTTCTCCTCGTTTCTTTCTCTCCCTCATGTTTAACTGGCTGGGAAACCCCAGGAGGGGTTTTCACATGGACCTCTTTTCTTTTCTTGGGGGCATTAAAAGACTGGGATCAGAAGCATTTTATTCCCAGAGAGCCTTCTATTTTTTTTTTCTGGTGGACCCGCTGTCCCCAAGAGCAAAAAGAAGATGGCATTGGATTTATCCTGGAAGCACATTTATGAGAGGAACAGGACAGTTCTGTCGGGAGCGCATTCTGTTTCTGAACATCTCCCTACCCTCCGTATGGTTGGGCAAAAAGAGGCTTTTTCTTTCCCGGCCGTGGTGCAGTCACGGTGGCTCAGATGCTCTTGCATTGCCCTGAAATTTTGTTAAAACAAAGATCAGTGATGGGAATTCAGGGGACACATCAGAAAACGATAGATTGGCACAAGAAGTAGATCAGAAGCCCCTCTGATAGCAAGAAGAGAGCATTTTTCTGTCTTTATCTCCCTCATAGCAGCACAGTTCAGCATGCTACTGGGCTGATCAGTGTTTTTAAAAGGGGATTGGGAAGGAGCTAGTGCTTTAGGAGATAAAGAAAGCTGGAAGATTCATTTGGAGAACAAGGTACTCTTTAACACATGTTAGCGCAAGGGATTCGGAGTATGAAATCCTAGTTAAAGTTCCAACTGTGTGCTGACTACTTGTGTTTCTACCCAGTTGAATGTAACCTCCAAAAAGTTGGCATGCCCTGGGGCCTAAAGGAATGCCTGGGACTCGGTGAGCACGTGGTAAATATTTGTCACCTGCGTGAACGTGTCTGCTTGACAATAGCCATGGTTCTTTTGGAGGGAAGAGCATTGTAGACTTAGGAAGGTTTTTTTTGTCTTAGACTTTTCCCAGAGAAAAGAGTTACAGTAAGTCCCCCATATACAAACCTTCAAGTTGTGAACTTTCAAAGATGTGAACATGTGTTCGCATGTCCAGTCACATAAGTTAGTTCATATGTCTGGCATACACTGTCGCATGCATGCATCCGCTACAAGTGGTTGTGCTTCTGTGTACTTCATAGTACTGTATAGAGTTCAGTAGAGCAGTATCTTTATTTCAAGCTAGATCTGCAAGAGGACGACTTCATTGAACTCCTTGCTGTGCAACACGAGGAGATTACTAATGAAGACCTGATGGAACTGGAGGCCCAGAGAAAGGACAAAGAGAGACAAGAGGAAGAAAAAGTAACTGAAGAACCAAAGAGATTCACGATGCAGGAAACGGCAAGGGGGTTTTCTTTATTTGAGGAGGCACTGTTAGTTTTTGAGGCATGGGACCCAGACGTAGAACGGTACACAAAGGTTGCAGCAGCTGTTCAGAATGCAATCCAGTGCTCCCGTGTCCTCTATGATGAGAAAAAAAGAGCTACTACCCAGACATCACTGGAACGTTTTCTCAAGAGGGTAGATAGAATTGAATCCAGCAAGGGACCAGAACCTGTGCCATCAATGTCAGGCGTGGGTGAAACTGCAGCCTGCCCTCCGTGCCCTATTGCTGACGATCCTTCAGCTCCACCATCTCCCACCTCCTCTCCCTCCTCCAGTCAGTGACTCTTCTTGCCTGTTCACTCGATGCCAGCCCCTGTGTGCCAGCTGTTGTACTGTACGGCTGTACTTTTCAAGGTACTGTACTATAAGATTAAAAATGTTTTCTTTACTTTTTGTGTTTGTTATGTATTATTTGTGTGAAAAGTATTATAAACCTATTACAGTACAACACTATATAGCCGGTTGTGTTAGTTGGGTAGCTCGGCTAACTTTGTAGGACTTACAAACAAATTGAACTTACGAACACGCTCTCAGAATGGAACTCCTTCGTATGGAGGGGACTTACTGTATTGGGGATTGTCAGACGTCTTCTTATCCCGTTAAAATACTTGTATTTCTGAGGTCGTTGAAAAAGATAAATAGATTTGGAATTGGGGGTTTTGTTTTTGTTTTACGTGAAAATGTGTTCATTAAAACCCAGGGGGGTGTGTGGGGGGGGCGGGGGTGGTGCATACGCACATGCACATGAACTGGGTGTCTATTTGTCTTATGTCACGTGTGTTCACTACTAAGGATAATCACAGTCAGGCACTCCTTTGACTAACTCCTAACAACTAACACAGAACCAGTCAGGTTCAAGGCATACCACCTCCCACAGGCCCGAAATCATACTACTCCTACAAGTGACTGGGTGAATTACAAAATTTATTCTCCAGTCTCTCCTCTTACCAATTTACCTCTGTGTTCTTAGGGGCAACTCAAGTATATGATTTCTTAATTTCTGACTTTTGGTGAAATCCTGCAATTACCCTAGTATAGCTGAAAGAGTGAGGCCACCAAATATGCCATGTGCTTCCCTACTTTTCCCAACCTCCTTTACAGTTACATTAGGACCATGTGATTAGTTCAAGGCAGTAGACTATGAGGAGATGTGATGCTGATCACTTCGGAGTCAAGTCAGTTGAAGGTCTTTGTGCCTCCTCCATTCCTCTCTCTCTTCCTCTTCTTTAGCATTCAGAAGGCACAGGCTTCAAGTGGTACAGAAAAATAGAACAGAGCCTTTTTCAACCTGGGTTCCTGAGGGATTGAGTGTAGCAGAGGCCCCTACCAACCAGTCTGGGATATGCAACATAAGCAAGTAAAATTTTGTCACGTTGTATACTGAGATTTCAAGAGTCATTTGTTTTTGCAGCATGGCCCAGCACATCCTGACTAATACACCTTTGATAGTCTGGGCAAGCTATCAAAACAACAAGGTCGATGACTCTCCTTCCTTAAAGTCTCTCACATCTGTTCCTCTCCATTTCCACTGCCAAGATTCCAGTTCGGGCCCCCAAGCTCTCACCTGTACAATTATAGTCACATTCCACCACCTCTAAGCCTCCAGCCTCTCCCACTCTATTCCTTCCTCCTACCTCATTTCCAGATCCTCAAACATAGCTTATAGTACCATGCCACTCTCTTGGCTCAAAATGCTTCCCCATCGCCTGCCAAATAAATTCTAAACACTGGAGCCAGAGCTGCAAAACCCTATGTAATGAAAATTTAATCCTGTCTTTCTAACTTCTTTCCTCAGATCCCCATTCCTACCTCTGCTTGAACTAATGACTCTCTCTTCATGATCCCTTACTGCACATTCTCACCTCCAACCGGTGCCATTTTTTCCTCCCATAAGTCTTATCTCTCCTCATCCCGTGCCCCAATTATTCCTACCTGACAAAGGCTCCAGGGCCAACTCATCTATGATATTCTCTCTCTCTCTTTTTTAATTTTTATTTTATATTGGAGCATAGTTGATTAACAGTGTTGCATTAGTTTCTCGTGTACAGGAAAGTGATTCAGTTATACACATATCTATTCTTTTTCAAATTCTTTTCCCATTTAGGTTATTACGGAATATTGAGCAGAGTTCCCTGTGCTCTACAGTAGGTCCTTGTTGGTTATCTGTTGGGATTTTAAATACAGCAGTGTGTCCATGTCAATCCCAAACTCACACTCTATCCCTCTCCCCAGCCCATCCTCCCCCCTCCCCCATAACCATGTCTGTTATCTAAGTCTGCAAGTCTGTTCTGTTTTGTAAATAAGTTCGTTTGTATAATTTTTTTTAAGATTCTGCATATAAGTGATATCACATGATATTTGTCTTTCTCTGTCTGACTTACTTAGCATGATAATCTCCAGGTCCATCCATGTTGCTGCAAATGGCATTATTTCATTCTTTTTAATGGATGAGAAATATTCCATTTTATATATGTACCACATCTTCTTTATCCATTCATCTGTAGATGGCCATTTAGGTTACTTCCATGTCTTGGATATTGTAAACAGCGCTGCATTGAGCATTGGGGTACGTGTATCCTTTTGAACCATGTTTTTCTCCGGATATACGTATATATATATATGTATATATATACATATATATATATACGTATATCCGGAGAAAAACATGGTTCAAAAGGATACACGTACCCCAATGCTCAATGCAGCGCTGTTTACAATATCCAAGACATGGAAGTAACCTAAATGGCCATCTACAGATGAATGGATAAAGAAGATGTGGTACATATATAAAATGGAATATTTCTCATCCATTAAAAAGAATGAAATAATGCCATTTGCAGCAACATGGATGGACCTGCATTTCTCTGATAATTAGTGATGTTGAGCATCTTTTCATGTGCCTCTTGGCCATCTGTATGTCTTCTTTGGAGAAATGTCTATTTAGGTCTTCTGCCCATTTTTTGATTGGGTTGTTTATTTTTTTGATATTGAGCTGCATTAGCTGTTTGTAAATTTTGGAGACTAATCCCGTCAGTTGCATCATTTGCAAATATTTTCTCCCATTCTGTGGGTTGTCTTTTCATTTTGTTTATGGTTTCCTTTGCTGTGCAAAAGCTTTTGAGTTTATTTAGGTCCCATTGGTTTATTTTTGTTTTTACTCCCATTACTCTAGGAGACAGCTCAGAAAAGATATTGCTGTGTTTCATGTCAAAGAGTGTTCTGCCTATGTTTTCCTCTAAGAGTTTTACAGTATCCGGTTTTACATTTAGGTCATTAATCCATTTTGAGTTTATTTTTGTGTATGGTATTAAAGAATATTCTAATTTCATTTTTTTACATGTAGCTGTTCAGTTTTCCCAGCACCGTTTATCGTGGAGGCTGTCTTTTCTCCGTTGCGTAGTCTTACCTCCTTTGTCATAGATTAATTGATCATAGGTGAGTGGGTTTATTTCTGGGCTTTCTGTCCTGTTCCATTGATCTGTGTTTCTGTTTTTTGTGCCAGTACCATGCTATTTTGATGACTGTAGCTTTGTAGTATAGTCTGAAGTCAGGCAGACTGATTTCCTCCAGCTCCATTTTTCTCTCTCAAGATTGCTTTGGCTATTTGGGCTCTTTTTTCTCTCCATACAAATTTTAAGGTTTTTTTTTTGTTCTAATTCTGTGAAAAATGCCATTGGTAATTTGTTAGGGATTACGTTGAATCTGTAGATTGCCTTGGGTAGTATAGTCATTTTGACAATATCAGTTCTTCCAATCCAAGAACATGGTATATCTTTCCATCTGTTTGTGTCTTCTTCGATTTCATTCGTCAGCGCATGACATTCTCTCTTTCTAGCTCCCTCATGTAGAAGTGATCTTGTCTGTCTCTGAGTTCCCAAAGCCCTGGTCCTTTGTTGTTGCAATTAACCCCTACCTCAGAGCATCACTTATGTTTCACAGAGAAAGTCTACGAGCTCTTTATTTGCACCATCCTCATCTAATTCACAGAGACTAGCCCAGAGCCTACACAGAGTAGCTCCATAAACTGCTACTACTACTCCATAAACGGTAGTAAAAGGCATAGCTAAACAAGAATTCACAAAGAATGAGCCAGTATCTCAGAGACCTAGTAGGAATGAAGCTCCTTATTCGGCTGTGTGTAGTAGCTTATTGAGTATTTAAAACTGTTATTTTGAGAATATTCTGATTCCACAGCTTCAGAGTGGATCTCCAGAATATGTATTTTAATATGGACACAAGGAGATTCTGATGCAAAAGATCTGAAAACCACATTTTGAGAAACACTGAGGTATACAAAAGTGTGAGTACGTGTTTGTGAGTGCTCTTAGTATATGAGTGAAGTGCATTGGTAGTTTGAGTCATCGGAGTACGATGCTTTCCAGGGATGGCAAATACACTTTATCGCTCTTGTTGACACCAATACATTTGCAGGGGCTGTCCAGAGGGCTGTTTTAAGTAGGTCTCTGGGGCCACATCTGGACTGCACAGAAGTCCTGTGATTGATGGATGATGTCTGCCATAGGACCAAGAGGGGAACATGGTGGCCATCAGTGCCAGCCCCTTGTTTTGGAGAAAATGAACCAGGACTTGGAGATGGAGATCAAAGGATCATCTGAGTCTTAATCCAGCCTGCAACCAGAACTGATGTCACCCATTGACTTCCTCAAGTGACTTTGTGGCAAAAGAAAATAAAATCAAGATGTGTAGTAAAAGGCATAGCTAAACAAGAAGCTACAAGTTGTTGGAGTGAACATTTGTTGTTTACATCCAAGCCTCCATTGCCCCCACCATTCAAAGGTATCTTGATTTTCCTCTCAGGCACGTACCCCTCTCTGTTCTCTTCTGTTCCCATTGGATGTGGAATGACCACACTCCCTGTTCCAAGGCAGGCTCTGATTGGCTTAGGCCAAGCAGCATATTCTGTCTCCCCAGGAACAGGAATGGAAGAGAGATTCCTATGACTTGTGGGAGCTTGAGGAAAACCCTCTCCTTTCTCCTTGAGGAGAGGTACGAGGGTGTGAAGTTGGACACGGCTAGAGTAATTTTGTTACCACAAGATGAGAAGCTGCAGCTGCTGAGGGGGCCACTCTGAGCAGTTTGAGGATGAAGCCAATGCCACCAAAGGCAAACCAGTGAGAAAGAGAGAAGCAGGTCCTGGGTGACATTATCTGGGCCATTAGATCAAGTCTGACATAGTGTCAATCTAACCACTAGACTGTTCAGTTATATACACAATGCATTTTCTTCATTCTCTAATTAGTTTTTTTAGTCATTCACCATTCACCACCAAACAAATTCTAACTACCAGTTCTTTGAAGGCAAAATGGAGATTCAGGGGCATTTGGCCCTAGCATAGTCCAGACACAACAGTGGCCCAGACTCGAGGCCCAGACTGGAGTCCATCTTTGTCCTAACTGTGCACACATGACTTGGCTTTGTTCCTTCGCTGCTTCTGCTGCCATTGCCCTGGAGTGAGCCATTCATTTTAGGAGGAAAGGAAGCAGAGAGGAGCCAACCCCACAAGGCGGTTTGCTCTGGACTGCTGGCCTTGAGCTCTGCTTTCAGCACCTGGACCTCACCTGGGACGCTGGGCAGTGCGCCGGAGCTTTCATTAGTTGCATTGGTACTGGTCTTTGAAGGTGAAAATCACTGAGCATTGATGTTTTGATTCTTTTGAACTTAGGAGCATGTTATTACACATATAAAATAAAAAATCAATAGCCACTGAATTATACACAGTCAAAGTGGTTGGTTCACACATCAGCATATAGATATGTAACAATTGCTTTCATGGGATTGAATTTAAATTTATGTATTTTAACAGATCCTATTGCAGGGCTTTCATAACTAGAATATTTTATTAGTAACCTTTTTTCTACAGTCCCAGCTAAAAAGGAAAAATTTATTTCTACTAAACCTTCTACTTGTCAGTGTGGGGTTTATTCAAAGTCTCATTTACGGAAAACACTTTGAATGAAAAACCACTCTGGAACATAATGACACAGGCCTCTGTTGTGGGTTGTTTTTTCTTCTTTTTCTTCCCTCCATTGGTTATCATTTCTCTTCTAAATTAAAGGTGAAATTGATGAGAATTAGACTGCCTGCAAGCTGGAAAAGCAACCGCTTAAATAATGACATTCAAATAGATCACTTGGTATCATGTAAATGTCAAGTGAGGGTCATTTTTCAAAATAACGCCTTTGTTCAACTGGGTCAAATGCACCGGACACACTGTGTCCAGCTGTGGTGGGCAGAGGCCTCCCTCTTTCTGTTGGTCTTTGAGCAGAAGGGCACCGCCGCTCATTAGGACCTCCTCTGCTCTGTGTATGTGTGTGCATGTGTGTGAGTGTGTCCAGGTGCGTGAGTGTGGAGAAGGGAAGAGTCAGGAAGGAGATCTTTCACTTCCTCGTCTTAAAATGATACTGTTAATTTCTTCAGTTTGGGAAAAAGAAAAGGTTGTCCAGATTAAGGGGGAAAAAAAGAGTCCCAAACAGAAAACAGTTTCTTTCCTCCCTCTTAGAATTTGGTCTTAGGCCTTTAAACCACTCTCTGCTCTTTTTGTCTCTCCACCACAATCATGCCGTCTGGTTTCCTACCTTATGAAATATTATTAACCAGCTTGAAATGAAAGTGGGTTGTAAATTAATGCATGCAGCGTTGTCTCCCATCAGACAGTTGGGGCTGGAAAGCCACAGCTTTTAGAATGTTAAATATTTATGGTTGTCATTTCAACCAAAATACGAACTTGCACAAAGAAGTACATGATACAGATCACATTGAAAACGTTTGCCTTGCTTACAGTGTCATGGAGAAGCTTCAGAAACCCAGGGCTGGTGCGGATGTGCACCTTGGATATGAGCCCGTAGAGGTTCCCGGAAGAGAAGTGCGGGACCGTGCAGCAAATGACTGGAAAGAGCTGCCAGCATCCCAGAGGAGCGTTTCCCTTGTTCCCCAGTTGAGAAATGAGTGGCTCCTCTAGATTATCCACTTTCCCACCCTTACATCTGACTGAGTTCTTCAGTCTCTCAACCCCACTCCCCATCATAGAAAGGAAAGTCGCTTATCAGGTATTCTTCTAAAAGCCATCGCTATGGATCACTTATTGCAGACAATAATTGTTTCATCTTTGTTATTACTGTTGGAATTTTTAATTTCTAAGCCTAAATATTTGAGATTTGTTGTTAACTACAAATCTCTCAGCAATTACAGACTTGTGAAGCCTTGAAGATATTTTTAAAACATAGAATAATATTGTAAGAGAAGTTGAATCCTCTTTTGGGCTTCATCACCGTGAGGAAGTGAATTTACCTCCCAGGTCTTGGAAAGAAACACAAAATTACGTCAAACATTCTGTTTTTGTGGCCAAAAATGTTATGAAGAAAAATCAATGAATTCACAACGTAACTTGTAACCAAAATATGGGTGGGTGAGTTTAGAAACCCCTGCAAAGGGACAACGTAAGGATGTCCCCAAGATATGAGCTGGGTTCCAGAAGGAGTGGCACTATACACACTCACTGGCACACTCCGCTGAGATCTTTCTGCCTGAGAGGCTTCAAAACCTTTGAGCTCAAGGTCAAATAATTACTCATATCCCCGCCTTAATCTTAAAAAAATTTAACTGGCTTATAAAGATGTAAATGTTGTTCCAAGATTAAGTAACTCTCATGTAAGTTTTAAAATATGAGGCAAAGGGAAAATAAGGTCAAGGAAGTAGGATGGAGTCAAGAGGTCAGTTTGTACACTAAACACCTGCCACTGAGGATTCAAATTTGAACTACAGGTGGGTTGTAAACTCGCCCTGAGCTTCCTAGCAGCCACCACTAGGAGGAAAACGTGAAAGGCCATGGGATTTAGTGTCTGTAAAGTAAAAATAAACCAGTTGTTCAGGAAAGCAACATAGCCATTCCTGGTGCTGAGACCAATCACGTAGCTATCCTGAGAATCCTTGTAAAGTAATAGACTCCGTCTTCTGCAGCGTCATTGATCACAGCAATAAGCTTCATAGATTGTTTCTTATGAGAAGAGGAGGCTAAGTCTTTGGTCAAGGGCACACAAGTAACTGGGCTTCTGTAGAAGCTTTGAAGGTCTGTGTGTAGGTTAAAGCAGGGGAATTATTAGTCTTCCTGAGCATTATAGTTCATCACACATTTGTATGATGTGTGATCACACATCACACACATTTGTGTGATCACACACACATCACACACATTTGTGTGATCACACATCACACACACATCACACACATTTGTACTACAAAGTACAAATGCAGTTGGACAGACAGGACTTGACTAAGTTCTCCAATAATAGTGTTTTGAAGGTTCGGAATTTCTGCAGTGAGGACACACGTTGCCTTTCAGGGTATGTTGTCTGTAGAATGGCATGTTAGCCCTCACCAAGGCAGCAGATATGGTTTTGTGGAGGTCCCATTATTGATTAATGGATTAAATGGGCCTGTTATGATGATAAGATTGCTTTGTTGTTAGCTAAACCTCAAAGGACTTTTCTTCTTCATATCATGCAATGAAAGGGCTTTTGCAAGAATAAGTGTGGTAACTGAGATGCATCTATCGTTTGTCTGCCAGAACCCTTCCCTTCTTCTGGGATACAGCCCATCCCATTTAGGACATTGTTCCTTCTCCTCTCTCAAATCCTGTATCTGTAGTCGGGGTCAAAAACCATAGTACTCTAGCCCCTTGACCCCAGTTGATTTCTCTAAGAGTGGTACCTGATTCAAACTGGGCCAATCAGGATTCTTCCCTGGGATGTTTCAAACTAGAGCTAAAGAAAGAATTTCAGGCCCACTTTGGTGGTAAAGTTGTTGATAGGGACCCAGGGAGCTGTCAGCCCAGTGGAGGTAGCTGGTCTGCATAGGAGATGAAAGATGGAGAGAGGCAAAGACAGAGTAGTCGTCCTGGCAGCGTCGTGTCTCCAGGTCTCCAACCATAGTACTCTAGCCCCTTGACCCCAGTTGATTTCTCTAAGAGTGGTACCTGATTCAAACTGGGCCAATCAGGATTCTTCCCTGGGATGTTTCAAACTAGAGCTAAAGAAAGAATTTCAGGCCCACTTTGGTGGTAAAGTTGTTGATAGGGACCCAGGGAGCTGTCAGCCCAGTGGAGGTAGCTGGTCTGCATAGGAGATGAAAGATGGAGAGAGGCAAAGACAGAGTAGTCGTCCTGGCAGCGTCGGGTCTCCAGGTCTCCAGGCATCTTTCAGACCTTTTATCATTCCCCTGAGGCCAGGTAAAGTTGAGTTTCCACCCCTTTGCAACCGCGTGTCTTGACTAGTTCATGCTCCTACCTTTCTTCAAACCTCTTTCCCCAAGTCTGAATAAACACAAGCAAGCAGATTGTCCTGAAGCTCCCCCGGGAGCATTTTGTACACGTTCCCCAGAGGGGGCCTGCTTGGTTAGGAGATAGTTTGTGTTCACATAGCTTATTCTCAAGAATTATACAGATAATAAAACAGAGAAGAGGGTGAATTCCAGGCTTCTGAGCATCAGCTTGGGCCTCACATTCTACAATTTCCAGCCCCAAGCTGACATCTAACACAGCTTTTCTGTGTCACACACAGAATCACAGGGCTCCCTGACCTTAACGTATTTCTAGCAAGTGTTTAATCAAGGCTGTTTGACAATTTATATGATTCAGAGCCAGTTATATCTGGACCAACAGTCAAACTGGTGTTTTCATAGTCATTGTAAATTGGGGCAGTCTTCCCTTAAGAATCGTATTTCTCCAACTTCAGTTACCAAGTAAGAATGGGAGTCCAGATTTTTGTGCTAGGTCTAACGCGGAAATGAATGCTCTAGTGAACTGGTCTGTAACCCAAGCAAATGCATTTTTAAGTTGTTTAGATGGGAGTTAGTAACTGGGAGCTGGATCTTTGTCACAATGTTCATTGATTCTAAAATGCTGTTTTTCCAGCACTTTAACATCCCTGATAACAGAATATAATTGACACCGGATGGGGTACTGTAGTTGCAGTATTTTTTTTTCTTTCTTAATGATGCATAAAGTGATAGGATATCTCACAAACAATGGCATTTTTTTATTTGATAAAATACGGTGTTTAAGCAGGAGAGTGTGTTCTCTTTGCCATGGTATTTTCAGATATTACTTTCTTTTCACCCCACAAAAACTCTGTGATGTAGGACAACTTCAGAGAGATCCAGGTGTGAGCCTAAAACACCCCAGCTGCTACTGGCGGAGGCCAGCTCCGAACTCGGTGCTCTGGAGTCCCATGCAGGGTTCTGCACGCTGGATCGGACTCAGCAGTTCCAGATGAGAAGCATATTCAGTGAGAGCTCTCTAGCTACCCCCAAATATATTTGGTTTCACTATTTCCAGGCATTTCCAAAAAAACTGGTATGGGGTTGGGGGTATAGAAATAATTGACACCATGAAAGAATCAGTCTCTGGACCTCAGAATGAGCAGATGTTTAGTAAGAATTTGGAGCATGGATCACCCCACCAAGGCCCAACCTCACTGTCCTCTCTCAGAGTCTTTTGTTGAACGTCAGCACCAGAAATGAGATTGGTGAGTATCAGTCCATGGCGGATGCTGCTACATGATCCAACCTCTCTTTCCCATTGACTCTGTGTGTCCTGCACACAGAGCAGTCCAGAGAGCCACTGCCAGTCACATACAGCCCATGAGATGAAACCCTTTTGCCACCTTGACCTTTAGCATAGAGTCCAGTACCCTTAACCCTTTACAATCTGAACACAACCTTCGTTTCCTATCTTATCTCCTACTACTTTCCAATTCCATGCCACAGTCAATGGAACTGCCCACTGTTTCCAGATATATGCTGAATTTTTGGTCACCCTGCCCGCAAGAAACTCCTTACTTCTCTTTTGCATGTTCGCTTGTCCATTCACAGCACCACCCCCCAAAAAAGCAACTTGTTTCCATCAGAAGTAAGCTGTTTGAGCACTAAACTCCCATAGCATTCTGTCTTCTATTACTTCCACACCAAATATGAATTTGTTCCTCAGTATTAGGGTGCAAATAACATCATTTTCAATTCTTGTTTTTCCTCCAAATAAAACTATGCTGATGACCACTAAGGGCTGTGCCTCTGGACCTGTAGGCCCTGCAAGAGTGGGCATCGGCACTATGGCTGAGGGCAAGGCGTCCAGGAGCCAGCACGAGAAGGAGCAAATCCCACCCATAAGACCTTAGGCAAGAGACCTAACTTCTTTCCACCTCAGTATTATCATCTATTAAAAGGGGATAAGAATAGAACCTATTTCAGAGAGATTTTGTGGGGATTCATTAAAGTAATGTATGTAGAAAACTTAGCACAGTGCCTGTCAGAGTAAAGCTCAATAGGTGCCATTCATTATTATTATCATTAGGCTTCCCTCCTATTCTGTGTTGGGTCCTGCAAGGATTTTAGGACTCAGGGAAATAAGATGGGCCTGGTTCTCCATCTTTGGTGGTCGCCACCATCACCATGGCTCCTCCTACTATAGGGTACCACAGTTCAGCAGCAGTCCTTGCCACCAGCTGGCCCTGCTGCAGCGGGCAGGCTCCAGAGGTGCACTCTGCAGGGCTCACTGCAGCCACAGCTTGCTCCCCTACCCAGGTTCCCAAAGCATGAGAACCTAATGATCAATCCAGAGACCCATGGGCTGCCCTTTCAGAAGTGCTGCCACATGGCCCAGGAAGGACTGCAAGGAAGCCGGGTAAAGTTTCTACCCTCAGACCATCAGCCTTAGCCCTTCCCCCTCACCTCCCACACTTGCCCAAGCTCCAGCCACGACTCCCCCTACTGTCCAAGTCCTCTCAAGTCCCCAGTGACCCTATGTGGGGACTCCCCTGGAATCAAACATTTCAGGGTGAGTGGGAGAAATTACATTTTCATTCTTTTGTGCCTCCCCTAACAGCAAAAATGAATATGGCCTGCGATTATCCTGGCACACCTGTGTCCTATCGTGGATTAATATGCTTCTCTCTGCTACTAGAAGGTAAGTTCCCTGTGGGTCGTATCCATGTCAGATTCACTCTCTGGTTTTCCCTCCGTGTTGTGCACGAAGGGTCCTTATTCTATGAGTATTTGCAACAGAGAAACTCCATGGGGGCCTGGACACTCTACACCCCCTTTCCCT
>NW_006792454.1:4047571-4058484 GCF_000442215.2 Lipotes vexillifer
CCTGGCCACTCTACCCCCCCTTCCCCTACAGTCACCCCCACTCCATGCCACTGCTGCCAGTGCGCGAGGCCAGACCATCTTCTTGGTTCGTCAAACCAGCCTTAAATCCAGGGATGGTGGCCAGTCATCAGTCCCCCGCCTCTTCCTCACCTCAACTTAATGAGCAAATAAGGAAGGAAAATTAAGGCAAAAAAGATTAAACAGCTTTAGCTAAGATCAATAGATTTCTATAAAGCTCTGGGTTGTGGTATTGAGAGCCCAGAGTAATCCCCTGCATATTGCATGTTAAGTTAACTTGTAAGAGTAATATGTTCTTTGCTCAGCCTCGCACCATCCCCTCCGCTGTGAATGAGGAAGCAGGGAACACAAATTAAAATAGTGTTGAGGGCTTCCCTGGTGGCGCAGTGGTTGAGAGTCTGCCTGCCGATACAGGGGACACGGGTTCGTGCCCCGGTCCAGGAAGATCCCACATGCCTCGGAGCGGCCGGGCCCGTGAGCCATGGCCGCTGAGCCTGCGCGTCCGGAGGCTGTGCTCCGCAACGGGAGAGGCCACAACAGTGACAGGCCCGCGTACCCGCAAAAAAAAAAAAAAAAAAAAAAAAAAAAAAATAGTGTTGATTTAGTTTTTAAAGGGAGTGCCCAGGAGCATTATCTGCATGGCCAACTGAAAACTCCAGCCCCAGATGCACAATGCCTCCCTCTGCACAATACAAAAAGAATATTTGATACCCAGAGCTCAGCCGATGAGTGGATTTTTATTTTGTTTTTGGCTTTTGTTTCCTTTGGATTTCAAATTTTTAAATGCCAACTCGAAAATTCCTTTTGCTGCAAAAGGTCTCTCTACTCCACTCCTGCAGGATTCCCTGGAATGGATTAGTCCTCACCCATAGCAGTACGTGATCCAGACGCCTTGCACATGGGAAGCAGGTGGGGAAAGTTGACTGCCTATGCACAGTACAGTGTAGGTAGGTCACTGTGTCTTTTCATCCTCTTGGGTTCCCCCCAGGTGATGGAGAGCTCAGGAAATCAGGTCTTCAGGTTTGTTCCTGGCAATTCAGCCACCTCCTCAAGTCGACACCAGGCTTAAATTCCAACCAGGGCAGGCATTGGAAGCCATTCAAGCCCCCGGGATGAGTCCTTGGAAAATGAAGGCATTCATGGTCAGCCGTGGTGAAAGGCAATCAGGGCTTGAAACAGGGGCAGAGTACTCAAGCAGACCTGTGTCTAACCCCCAACTCCACCACTAATTAGCTGCACACCCTTAACCAAGTTATTTAACCTCTCTAAACCTCAGTCTACAGAAATCGGAATGCTTCCCTTGCAGAATGGTGTTGAAGATTAAGTTAGATAAAGTGTGTGTATGGTCAGGCCCCCCAAGATAACTGTTCTCTTGCTCTCTGTACATCCCCTGCGCCACCAGCACCTGCTTCACTTACACCCTATACTCACAGGACAGACCTTCCTACATACTTGCCCCGGCCCCAGCTAATAATTGTACTAACCTTTAGATCAGAATATCTTTACCTGTTAGCTTATCAAACGGGTGGTGAGGGATGTGCCCCTCTGCTGGTCTTCCTAGAAACTGATGAGCCAACCTGATGTCAGTTCCCCCTATAACCTCCCTCTCCCCACCAGCAGCAAAGACCGCCACCCTGTCCTGCTGGCCACACACTGTGGGGTGTTGCTCCAGGACACCTTGCTTCAGACGTGTTAGCTCATCCACCCATTAAACCACTGATGGCCCTGTTGCTGACTCTGGGCCCTTTCTTTGGTCTTGAGGCTGGGCAAGTACAGGGGTGCAGCCCAACAACTGGCGGAGCAGCCAGGAGACCGAGGAAACTCCTGTAAGCGCCGAGATGTTGGGAAATAGGAGGGGGGAATGGGAAGTTTTGGGGGGCCATGCACTAACACGTGGGGCCTGAAAGTTTTGAGGGTAATCCCCGAAAGCTGCAAGGGGAAATCCCAGGTGGCTATTCACTAGAACATGAATTCATGTTGAATGTAGGGTACTTTAAAACTTTAAAAACATAGATAATCAACGAAAAGAAATAAAAATCATCCATGATCTTGTCAACCAGAAATAGCCACCATTATCATTTTGGTGTATAGCTTTCTGGGTATTTGTTAATTTGCAGTGATATAAATATTTGTTAAAGCAAAAATGGGACCATCCTGAAACATCGTAACCTGTTTTCTTATTTAACAAAGGACCATGAACAACTTATCATGTCATTCAGTGTCCTTCCATCAGTACTGTGTGGCTTGTTAAGAACTGAATAATATTCCCTTGATTCAATATATCTAAATTTATTTAACTGGACTCCTTGGATACTCAGGCTATTTGCAATGCGTCCATCTTATGAATGACACCATGATGATGAACACCTTAGACATCTATCTTTGTGACCAGATTTGAATACTATCTAAAAAATGAATTTCAAGAAGTGGAATTGCTGGGTCAGAGATGCTGGAAAAGTCTTAAGTTCTACCAGAATGGGAACTTGAAATAGTGACATCGTGGGAGCAAACCCCATACGCAACTTTCACAGGTACCTGACCTCCCTTTCTGAGCAAATGAGGCCCCAGGTCCTGGCCCAGGCTGGAGCTTGGGAACCAGGAGTGGCCAGGGCTGGCCTGGGGTAGGGAGTGGAGAGGCGAACAGAGCCAGAATTGGGTGAAGTGCCATCATCACCCATGGCTGTTTGACCCCAGGCAAGTGTTTCAATCTTAGTGAGGCTCTGGGAACTCTGCAAAATAAGAACAGTAATATTTTCCCATCCATTCTGGGGGGTTGTTATTAGGATCTAATGAAAGGATATCTGTGAAAATCCTTTGTGAACAGCAAATGAAATTAGGGAGGAGTTGCTCTACGGGCAGGGCAGCTCGGGGGAAATTGAACAGTTTTTCCAAACCTCCTGAGACAATCTTCTCAGTGTGTGGCTTTGAGCTTTTATTTGCAATGATATGAATTCCCAGAACATCAGACACGCCCACGGTCAGATGTAAGTACAGAACACACCCAAGCCAAGCGTGCTGGGAATCCTGGTCCGTCTCGTCTCTGTTCAGGGTTATTCACCCTGGACCTGCCTTCCTTCCACCGGTGCAGTCAGCTGCCTGTGCAAGATGTAGATTAAAAATACCACATCATCAGCCCCCAAAGCACCAGCCTGGAACCCTTGTCCATCATCCGTCTCACCCAGTCATTGGATGGAGGGAAAAGGGAGAGAGACACAGGCAAATTTGCCAGTTTATCCAAGTCTTTTCGGCTGTTGGGGACATTTCCTGATACCAGATAATTTCGTTCTGGTGAAACCTTCTGGAAAGATCGCTGAGGCTGGGTTTCCTTCCTGAAGCCTGAGCCCTGAGTCTGGCACAACGTCTGCTACCATCTCTCCTCCAGGAGACGTTTTTCTGTTTGGAGGGGTGGGAGCGTGCATCAGAAGAACCCAAGACCAGCTACAGAGAAACACAACAGCTCCCCCCTAGTCTGCCAGAGCAATAAGCCCAGTTTGTTTGCCCCAGAGAATCCTGTTTTGCCTACCCATAGGGGACTTTGGCTGGGTGAGGGCAGAGCTAGGCTGCTGATGAAGAGAATGTATTCATTCACAAGTCAGTAGAGGACATTTCCTGGATGCTGGGGCCAGCACCAAGCATTGGGGATGCAAGCATTGCGAGGCAATGTCTGCCTCAAGGAGTGTTTAAGAGCTTCTACCTCGTGGTCAGAGAAGTCAGGGCCTGAACTCCGGGTCTGCCACCTCCTTATATGGCACCACGGGCAACTTAGTCAACATTGCTAAGCCTCTGTAAAGTGGGACTAGAGCAGTTTACCTCTCAGAGCTGTTGTGAGGGTAAAATGAGATGATGTCAATGTAACCGAATATATTGCAGTGACAGCCTTATTTTTTTCGACCATCTCCTTTCTGCCTACCCATTTTGCACCCGTCTTCCCAGGATGGTACCTCAGGGAGCCCAGAACATTGCCAGTCCCCTTTAGGCATTAGAAAAGTCTCATTCTCAGAAATTGATAAAGTACAGCCAACTTTAATATTAAAACTTCAGGAATTTATATATTTTTAAAAGTCCCTGGAATGTCCTTTTTTTCCATTTAAATATTTGATTGTATGTTATGTGCAAGGCATTGTGCCATGTGGCACAGGTTCTACGGCAGATAACAAGGAATAAAAATTTATTCTTGGCTTTTAGAAACTCACAATCAGTTGAATGAGTAGTCTTGCCATACAATAACAAAACCTTTTTTTTGCTTTAATTTTTAAAAACTTCAATGTCTCATCCAATTCAAAGCTCCTGTCCTTCCCCAGCTCAGGCCTCAGGCTCCCAGGTGCCACCTTCTCTTCACCTCTCCCTGTGAGGCTCGCATGGCACTGAAAAGGCTGTCCTCTTGGGCATGGCACAATCAAGGGGGCTCTGCTCATAAGGCTGTCCACAGTGTCCACTTAGCTGGTGGGAAACTTAGCATGCTCACCCCTCAGAGCCCGGAGCTGTGCACCACATCTGCCTCAGCCCTTTCTCCTCGCTCTGCCAGCCTTTCCCCTTAGGACTTTTCCAGTCTTGGTGCCTCCGATTGCCAAGGGGGCAGGTTACGTCTTCTAAAAAATTCTCTCACCGTGTCCACTCCCACAGCTCAGGAAGGGTCAAGATATTTCTTCAGTTCAACAGTCATTCAGCTGGAGGGTGGGGCAGGGCGACACGTGAGATGTCAGTTCCCCTCTGGCAAACAACCCCAAACTTGGGGTTCACCCACCAGGAAATGCAGCCAGTTTTCCTCAAAGAGATTTTCCTTCACTGTGATGATACTCGTGATAGTTGATACAGGCCCTTGCTATGAGCTGGGCACTGTTCTCCAGGTTCTCTATTAAAATGAGTGCCTGTACAGAGACTGCCGGGCCCAGTCTCTGTACAGGCACTCATTAAATCCTCACAGCACCCCTATGAGGTAGATGCTATCATCACCCCCATTTTACAGGTGAGCAAATGGAAGTACAGAGAGGTTGAGTAACTTGGCCCGAGTCTCACAGCTGGTACGTGGCCCAGCGGGGATTTGAACCCAGGCTGTCTGGCTCCAGCTTCTGGCCCCTAATCACAATTGTCTAGTGACTCTCCATGTTTCTCTTATGTAGGCTGAAAGTAAAGAATGGAACAAGGTATCAGAAAAGACTTTAGTCGTCTCAGCATGTGTAGCAAATGTGTGTAGCACCAATCTGGAATGCAAGGCTACTTGTCACTCATTGGTCTCAGCTGTCGGTGAACCAAAATTCCACAGACAATAGTCAAAGTCCCACCTAACAAAAAGTGTTACATATATATTGAGAAATTTGCCAGCCATTCATTTACAATAAATGGAAGCTTCAAGGCTCATTGTTTAAAAGGGAGAGAACTAGCCAGGAAAAAAGAGCATCTTAATGCAGTGTAGAGGCTGTGTGCTTGATTTCGTGTCATGAATTCCACAGATATTTATTGGACATCTGTTATGGTCTGTTAGGGGCTGAGGATATAGTGATCAAAATGAACAAGGTCCCTGTCTCGTGGAAAGTCCCTGCAATTCGAAGGGAAAGCATCCCCTAGAAAGAATGTCTATTACCTTCTGCTGCACAAATCACTACCCCAAACTTAGAGGCTTGAGATGACAACAGCCATTATTTGCTCATGTTCTGTAACTTGGAGAGGGCTCAGGGAGGATGGCTCAACTCTGTTGCATGTGTATCTGCTGGGATCCCTTAGGCTGCAGGATTCAGCTGGGGAAATGTCCATGAAGGCGTCACCCGCATGTCTAGTAACTGGTGCTGGCTGAGAGCTACCGTGCCTTAGTTTTCTCTCTTCCTCTGGTAGTCTACCTTATCTTCCTTACCAAATAGTAGCTGGTTTCCAAGAGGGAGGTCCCAAGAGGATGAGCCCCATTGTGCAAGGCTCTCTGCTTGCATCCTGCTTGCTAACGTCTCACTGGCCAAGCAAGTCACAAGGCCCAGCCCAGAGTGCGTAGGAGAGGGGACCCCACAGGGAGGCATGGTTCATGGGCAGGGGCACTGATGGAACAGTCTGCCACAGAAGGCCTCACAGGCTGTCTGAACCCACCAGCAGCCTCTCCCAGGTAACTGGATCTGGCTCTGTTCCTAGCACCCAGCCTCCCTGTGGAAGTTCCAACCCAGAGATTGGCACTAGAGAGAGGGCCCCAAGCCAGAAAGGAAGGGGCAAGAACCTCCTTCTGTCACGTCAGAAGTTTACCTTCTGTATTAACACCTCTGTGGCATCACTTCCAAGATATACCAAGCAGGGTCCCCATCTCAAAAATAACCCCACTCCCTCCCTGCCTTCTCTCTATTATAGCTTCACTCTTCAGAGGAGAATACACTCATGTCTGACTGGAATGGAGACATCTTGAGTCAATGCGTCAGAGCCCAGCTGTGTGTGATTTGGTTAGTAACACACAGTTGTAACAGGATCTGTCTGGAGCCCTGTTAGCCTAGAGGAGAGCTTAAGGACAGTTCACACAGAATTAGTCAAGTGGGTTGGAGCAAAGTCTCAGAGTACAGAGAGCGTCCTCCCTGTGCGCTGGTCACGGCCGTGCGGGAAGGGAATTCCTAGGCAGATGGCAGGAAGAAGAGGTAGCAGGGCCCTGGTTGGGCCGTTGAGGACCAGCGGGTAGGCTGACTGCACGGATGGAGCGTGAGGGCAGCTGAGGTGCGCCCCCCCCCCCCGCCCCCCCCCCCCCCGCTTGCAGATAACCTCCATCACTTACCCTTTCCTCTATTTCCCTAATCCCGGGGACTTTTCTAATAGGGGACAGGCAGGAAAATCTTGCTCTGAATCCTGAATTTCTCCTCTACCTTTTGTCAACTAGTTCCTTCTTTCCCCACAGGGCCTCAGCGTTTGGAACTCAAAGCCAAGAAGAGGTTCCGCGTTTCTCTTCCTTCCCCTATCACACTCTTTCCTGAGGGAATGAATACAGAGAGACTAGCCTAATTGAAGGGGGCAAAGAGCCAGAGAAATTATAATGGAGAGAAAATTCTGTTGACATTTCCAAAAATGGTTATCCCATCATGTAAGAATGCATAACGTAACCACACACTGAAACTTGTGTTCGTCTCATCCCTTTGGGTGGGTTCAACCATCATTAACAAACCCTAGTAATTGTCTTTATAAATTCAAGAACTTCTCCAGGTATTTTTTATAACAAGAGTGGGCTAAGTAGGAGCTACCCGCCTCTTGTAGTCAAGATTCTGGCATCGAGATAGGAAAAATGAGGTAAGTAACTCCCCTTACAAACAGATTTTTCTCTATTGGCAACTGCGGCATTTGCAGAAGGATAGGAAGTGACATGATCAAAATTGTATTTGGGGAAAATTAATCTGGCATTGATATATTAGGCTGATTTGGAGGTGATATCTAACAGTAATATCCATGAATTATAATAGCATCTAAGGTGACCCTGTACTAGACACTTAATGTGATCACTCTCATTTCATCCTCACACACCTTTGAGGCCAACTATTGTTCTGCAGATTGTGCAGATAAGGAAACTGAAGTCAAAGAAATCCAGACATTTGCCCCAGGCAAATGAACTGCAGATAAATAGTAGAGCCAAGATCAAATTTAGATCCATCTAACTCGAAAGCCCCCTTGTCTGTCTGTTCAAAGACTGCTACGATAGCACAAATCAGAGATGGTGAAGGCCAGAACTAGGGCACGGAGGCAGGTACAGTGAAGAACACAGTGGGACAGAAGACCTGTGTCAGAACAATCCAGAGGACTTAGTGTCAGACCTGAAGTCGGGTCTGACTGAGCTGAGGCACTGCTGAGTCCTTCCTGCCTGGACCACGGACCGCAGGCATTGAACCGCATTGGCCCTTGAGTCCGGAGACAATGATGGAAGTTGGCTGCTCACGGAGGAAGACAGGCTAGGGGGAACACAATTCAATCCGGTTTTACTGGTAGTAACTTTACTGCCCTGTTTTGTTTCAGAAAACTGATGAATCCAACACATTTAATAGGCCAGCAATGAAAGGTAATTATCCACTTATTTAAATCCATCTCTTCATTTGTGTATTCTTTTATTCAAGTAATCGGTGTGGGGCGGGGGGTACGTGGCATAAAAGAAAAGAGGAAATCCTGGGAAAGACATTAGTTACTATTTCATAGTGATGGTAGTGCCCCTGCTATAACCTGCTAACCACTGAGGCTCAGCCGAACTCACCCACCTCTCTTGGTTTTCACCACTTAGCATAGCACCCTGCCCAGCATAGACATTCAGCACGAGCTTTGAGATCACGACGTTGACATTGCCACCCGAGAGACATCAGACTGCCGGGTCCAGACCCTAGATTCATGGATGGGTTATGGATCCTTGAGCAAGTCATTTAATGTCGTGGTGCCCCCATTTCCTCATCTGAAAGACAGGAGAGGAATGGGACTTACCTCACTGGGTCGTTAGTAAGTTCAGTGAGGTGTATGTAAAGGGCTTAAAGCGGTGTACTCCAAAAGCCTTCGCTATTATCATTATTATTAAGCACCTGGCTCCCATTAGGATCAACTACCTTGTCTCCGCCACAGGCTCCCGGGGTTGGTCCCAGGGACCCATGGGTTACTAGACACAGGGCTTTGCTAGACCGAAGCTTAAGCTCTGGCGTGAAGAAGCTCACAGTTCTCTGAACAGTCTCACTCCCCACCTCTTGGGCCTCCCCACCTACGAGGCTGTTCAGCTCTTTGCCTGGACTGAGTCTGTGGTGGTGCGTGGAGCCTCCCACTCTGAAGATGTCTCCATTTTTGCAGGCACCCCCTCTCCTCCCGGGACACCCTCGCCAGCCTCTGCTTGGATCCTCTCAGTCACGCTGAGAAAAGCTACGCCAGCTGCTTCCAACCTCTCCTGCCAAGTGGGCCCATAGATGCTTCAGGAAGGTACTCAGACTTCCTGGGCAGACGAGAAAGGAGGTGAGTGGTCGCTCTGACCGCTGTTTTTGGGGGGACCCTGGAAGCACCCTGTCTTGCACCCCCCAGTGGTCACCCCTCACCTTTTGAATTTCCTGCCAGCAGCTCTTTGATCTCCTACTTTTGAGAAAGCCACTTGGTACAAGAAATTCCATCCTCCTGCCTCCTGCCTCTCCTCTATCCGTCATCCTCAAGCTCGTCCCTGTAATCTAGATGTCTTCTTGTCTTTGCTGAGGTCATCCACCCTAACTCTTGAAAGCATTTTCTCCCTGGCTCACCCTTGCCCACTCTTGGTCTTCCCGCTCTCGCGTTCCTCTGGTCACATCCATCTGATGTGAGTACACAGCACTCAGCCAACTTGAAGAGGCTTAACCTTGACCCCACTGACCTGTTTAGCCTGCATCACAGTTCATAATTTCTTCTCCATTTCAAACCTTTGGATCTAGAAATGGTTATGTCTGCAGAGATAACCTCCTCCTCTCCCATGCCCTCCCTGAGCCCTTCTCTCTAACTGGTTGCCACCTCCTGGTGCTACTGAAAATGCTCTCTCAGAGGTCCTCAGAAAAACCCTGACCTCCAAACCAAATGGCTATTTCCTGATCCTTAATCCTTCAGACCTCTCAGAATTATGTGTCTGCATTGAACACACTCTCCCTTCAAAACCTTTTCTTTGGTTCCCTGGGGGCTCACTTCCCCCGTTCTCCTACCTCTCTGAAGGCTCTTCATCTCTGCTCTTGGTGTGCTCATTCTAAGGCACGGGACTGTTTCCTTCAGTGATCCCGTGTCAGCAACTCTCTGATCTAGAGCTGCCTGCAGGATATCTCCACTTGTCATCTTACGACCACATCCAACCGAGAAGTCTCAAATGCCATGATTTGGCCCCAGCCCAATCCGCTTTCCCACTCACCATCTGTATTTCTCTCAGTGGTACGATGGTGTTTGAGGAATTCAGCTCGCAATCTGGATTCACCGGTGACCTGAGCCCTCTCTCTGATTTCCAGGTCCCTCAGATGTAGGGGTTCATCCCCTAAGGGTTTCTTTGCATTTCCCCTGCCATCACTGCTATCAGGGCCTCCCCATTCATCCCTGGATCATCACAAACTGACCTCTCCCTTCCCAGACCGCCCCCAGCCCCAGTCAGACATAAACTCTGTCTTCGGGGTTATTGAGTGATTTCAGGCATTCAGGTCTCATTTCTCCAAGACTGGAGGACAGGGATGGAATCATCTTCGTTCACCAATCCCAGTCTGAGGCCATGTCCATAAAAGACACTCCGTGAATATTCTGAAAATGCCCACATGAATGAATTGTCATTAGCTGTGGCCCAAGAGATGTCTTTTACAGTAGTTGTTTCCAAGGCAATGATTGTGCCTGGTCTGTACCCTCTTTTTCCCTGGCAGCAATGGTTCTACAGCTCCAGTCAACTTCTAGACTCACTCTGACCACCACCGATGACCTTTGCTTAGTCCTTATGTCCTTCAGATTTCAGTCCTTCAGATTTCTCTTAGCGCTACCTTGCCACTCTCTGTAAACATCTTCTGGTGTAGACTGTGGTCCTTTATCTGGTTACAGGAACTATCTAAAGGCAGGGGCTACATCGATTTTGCCAGTACTGAATGGAGAAGTGTGTGTGACGAAGGGTAATAATCTCTAGGGCCAGCGCACCGACATTTAAACATTTATGCTCGGATTATGCCCGCAGTTATCCCTAAGTCCTCAATGCAAAATAACAATATCTTAACAATTTCCTAAATATTCCTCTTTGTGTGTGTGTATGCAGTAGGAAAAAATTACTTTCAAAAGAAAAAAAAAATCCAAGTTGGAAAGACCTTAGTTTTGCTACCATTAGCTTAAAGGAAAAGACTGATTAAAGACAAATGTGCCCATGAGTCCACAGGAGGTGATTAAGCAGTCACACTCCTCACCCTCGGGAAGGTCATTACCTTGAAGGATATGGCAGGCCCCGCGGGTCA
>NW_006792454.1:4058837-4059762 GCF_000442215.2 Lipotes vexillifer
GCCGCCCCTGGCTCAGGGCCCTAGCCGCTCCGCGGCATGTGGGATCTTCCCGAAACGGGCCCCGAACCCGCGTCTCCTGCATCTGCAGGCGGACTCTCAAGCACTGCGCCACCAGGGAAGCCCTGCAGTTCCTATTAATGGTACATATTGACTGTATCTATTTTCGAAATCCCTTCCCGTAAGAACGGGGCATGTCCCCCAAGGCCACCAAGCTCTGTACGGCCCACCCAACCTCCGTGATGAAAGTTATGACCTGTAGGCTTCCCTGAAAGCCTGATGCCAGCCTTGCACTTGACCTCACAGTGGTGAACAGTGAGACTCAGTCTGAAGGGATCAAACGTTCAGAGTGTGAAAACACAGGTGTCAGTGACTTCCCTCTCAGAGACCGCAGACTCCAGGCAAAGAGCCCAGCAGGCACCATTCACTTGAGATCATTCCGAAGACTCAGAAGTATCAGCAGACCAGGGGCAGTGTGGCTGGAAGCGATCTCTGCTCTGATACTTGGTAGCTGAGGGACTCTGGGTAAACTGTTTGTCCTCAAGTCTCAGTTTCCTCATCTAAAAAAACATCTACCTTGCAGGGCTGCTGTAGGGATGAAATAACATCGAACAGGATTTCAGTGCTTACTTTGTGCCAGGCACAATTCCAAACATCTACATCCATTAAGTCATTTAATCCTCTCAACAAACCCCTGAAACAAGTAGCATTATGATCCCCATTCTCTACTGGAAGGAAATGAGAAACAGAAGGGTAAGTAAATTTCCTAAGGTCACCCAGATGATAACTGATAACTATTCACGAAGCCACTGGCACAGAGGAGCAGCTGCTCTAAAAGGTTCAAGTCAATATAGGAGACCAGCTTGGAGGGGATACAGAGCAGTGACATCTGTGACACTCCCACCGTCTAGGGAAAGAAAGGGCCCAC
>NW_006792454.1:4059772-4061573 GCF_000442215.2 Lipotes vexillifer
ACCCTCTGATGTGTCAAAATCAAATTTTGCTGTTTTTAATCCTTCCTCAACGCGACTGTGTGAGTGAGCGTGCGTGCGTGTGTGTGACAGGAGTGAGGAGGCTCAGGCATGGGGTGACGCCCTCCATGCATCTTTAGTCCCTCCACACCCGCTGCCCCTGGAGACTCTGCCTTCAGACATGCACAGGTGACTAGAGCCGTAGGAAGAAGTTTGCTTCATCCCTGACTGCCTCTTCTGGCTGCCAGTCCATTTCTTCTCCTTCAAACTAACTCCAGTTTGATTTGTTGTATACTTTGGGGGTTCAGGTTAGGTCTTGTTGGGGAGCAAAGAGTTCTACTGCTTTATTAACATTTTAAAAATCACCAGTGAACATGTATTTTCCACATAAGGATCATTTAGACCAACGAGGTTTCTAAGAAGAGGTGGGCAGCCAGTAGTTGGAGGTTGTAGTCTCTGGGAAAGACCTAAACTTAGTAATGAAATAGAGATCTTCATTCATCTTGCAAACATTGATGAAGTGCCTATCATGTACTAAGATTCAAAGTTGCCGTGATGCAGTCCCGGTTCCCAAGGGGTTTACGGGGTAGTGGGAAGACAAACACGTGAAAAGCAGTGTGAGGCAGGGATGAAAGAGGTGCTGGGAAGACCAAAGGGAGGGGCTGCTGAAGCCTCACACAGCAAAACTGCTGGAACACCTGGTTTGATCATTTGCTTCCCCAGCAGCCCTGCTAGAAATAATCCTGCAACTGACTTCACTCAGCCTAAGACTGGAAGTTCTGCCCTCAAGCTTTCATAGGACTGATCCAATTCATGACTCTGCCCCCCTAGTACCAACACAAAGAGCAAAAGTCTGATATCAGCCCCGTAAGTTATATTTTTCACCATCGATGTACTGGGATTTGTATTGGATTCATTACTATAGATAAACGCAGCAGGAGACAGTACTAAATAGTCACTGAGGTTTCCCTTCTAGCCAGAGCAACTCTGAGGGGTGGGGGAAGGTGATGAGCTGGAGAGGAAAGGTAGTCTCCTCACTTTGAAGGAGCCAGGGGTGGGTTGGTGGGGGAGCCTTTTTACCTTCTTTTTTTTTTTTTTTTTTTTAAGGTGGAACCCCCACCCCCCATGACAGGATTAGTGCCCTTATAAGGAGAGGAAGAGACCAGAGCTCACTCTCCCTCTGCCACATGAGGGCACAGCAAGAAGGCTGCTGTCTGCAAACTGGGAAAAGAGCCATCACCAAACACTGAACCTGCTGGCACCTTGATCTTGGACTTCCCAGAACTGTGAGAGATGTCCATGGTTTAAGCCACCCAGTCTGTAGTATTTTGTTACAGAAGCCTATAGGGAGTCTAGGAAATTTTCTGCAGATAAGAATTAGGATCTGATATGTAAGGAGCTTGAAAAGTGGGGAGTCTTTGTACTCCGTTTCCTCTTACCTGTTTTAACACCCCATCAAAGGTCTCCTTCCCAAACCAGCACACCAGAGTCAGTAGGCCCCAACTTTGCTGGCCCTTGAGGGTGAGCTCTTTTGAAAGAGTAATTGATTTGCAGACATAGGAGGTTGAAAACTTGGGCCCTTCTCAGAACAGATCAGAATGGAACTCCCCCTCTGGAGACAGTGCTGGGCCCGGCTTGGACACATGGCTCTAGGAGCGGAGGACAGCCAGTGGGTTAGAGGGAAGAGAGAGAGGAAGTATTTCAGGGTTCCTGCCTGAAGCTGTCCCCCTGCCCTCCCGCCTCCACCCGCAGCCAGAGCACTTCATTTCCGACAAAATATGAATCAAGAAAGAGGGTTGGGCAT
>NW_006792454.1:4061611-4070118 GCF_000442215.2 Lipotes vexillifer
CAAAATATGAATCAAGAAAGAGTGTTGGGCATACACAGTAATGAAAATCCATGATTCAACTGTGCGTTCATAATTGTTTCATAAATAAGTGGCTTCTGGAGAGCTGCATCTGTCTCTGGCCATGGGGCGTCCATCTTTCATTAATGTAGCTGGCCTGCACAGAGCTGGCCTGCACAGAGAGCTGGCCTGCACAGAGCTGGCCCACGAGTCCCACTCACGGTCTCCTCCTTCTCTCCATCACTGTCCACCAGTAGGTTTTTGTGGTTCAGAAAGAGCTGCAACCCCACACTCCTCCACAAGACTGATGGCTCGTCAATAACATTAGCCGGCATTATGGGCCGCATCGGGGTAGAGCGGAATCAATACGGCCAAGTAAAAAGTCTAATCAGTTGACATGGCCATCCTCAGCAGGCCTCACATTACAAGAAATGAGTTTTCTTAAGGAATCGGCATCAGGGTTGCTTAGGTGCCCCATGCCCAGATGTCCTGACTAAGATTTATAGCTTTGTGTTTAGTCGGTGGAGCAAGGTCGGTGGAGAAAAGTGAAATGGTAACTGGGGTTAACTGCAAAATAAACGGGGGACCTTGTTCCCTCTGCTGCTAGGGAGGGAGGCACGTGGCTGGGGGAGCTTTCCTGGGACAGTGCTCCCCACAAGCCAGCCAACCCCACAGCTTCTATGGCTATTCCATCCCCGGGGTGGCTCCCACTGAATGATGAGTGGTCACTTCTCCTTCGAGGGGCTACTTAGCACTCAGGCACTGCCACCGTCACCCCAGAGTGGCGAGACTGACACCTGTCTTCCTCTGCTTTCACCCAGAGTCACCCACAGCTGGAGCAGAGAGGAAGATGCAGCAGATCTATCACGTCTGTGAACTCAGACGCTAATCTTTGCCCATCTGTCTGCTCATCAGAGGGAAGCCCCATTATGTCACACGAGGTGAAAGCGTCAGCACATGGCTTTGCTAGGCTCAGTCATTTTTGAGACAACCCACCGGAGGCAGGTTTCTCCACAGATTTGCCTCGTCCTCTTAAAGGGACAGCCCCACGGTTCAAAGCCAGGGGAAGAATTGGAGTAGTCCCGGGTGAGCCCTAGTTAATCTCCCCTCTCATGAGCTCGCATAAGCCCTTTGACCTCAAGTCCACAAGCATAGATCAAGGGCTAGGGAATAGTGCAGGCCATTCAAAGGACCGAGAAATGGTCTCTTCCCCAAATTGCTGGTGGGATAAAGGGAAGACACAGGCAAGTGTGAAAAAGGCTATTATATTGGGCAAACTGAAATATAGCCTCCTTCATTCATTCTTATATAAAACAAATATATTGAGGACCTGTTTTGTGCCTGGTACTGTTCGAACAGTTACACAGGTGAATGTGAAGTTTCAGGAAAATGCTATGAAGAAAAATAAGGCAGGTGATGGAGAGCGTGGTGGAGATGGAAGGGGAGCTGCTGCTTTGAATGCGGATGGTCAGTGAAGGTCTCCCTGGGGAGGCGCATTTGAGCAAAACCATAAAATGAGGCAGAGAAAACAAAGTCCAAAGGTCTTGAGGGGGTGTGTCCTTGGGGTGTTTAATTAGAGCCAGGGGCCAAAGCCTGTAGGGTCTTGCAGGCAAGAAGGACTGTGGATTTCTCTCTGCGTATGATGGGAAGGTATTAGAGAGTTTTAAGGGGCGGCAGTTGACGTCACATATTTTCATTTTATCAGGATCCTTCTGGCTGCTTTCTGAGAATAGTTTGGGAGACAAGTCGGGTAAGAGATGATGGACTCAGCAGTCAAGAGAGTGACGAAATGTGGGAGGGTCCCGGAACCAAAAGATTTGCTTGTGGAATGGATGAGGGACGTGAAAGAGAGAAGTCAAGGACGAGGCCAGTATTTTTTGCCTGAGCGAATGGGTAAATGCTGGTTTCTTTTCCTCAGATGGGAGCAGATTTGAGGAGGTGAAATCAAGAGATGATTTGGGGGCATGTTGAGTCTGAGATGTCTGTTAGTATCCAAGTGAAAATTAGAAGAGGTGGCTGTGTATTCAGGCCTGGAGTTCAGCGAGAGTTCTAGACAGAAGAGATAAACTTGGAAGTCACCTGCATATTGATGATAATACAAACTTGGAAGTCATCGGCATATTGATGATAATACTTAATGTCATACACCTGGATAAGTCACACATACTCTTCGGGAGAGAGCACAGAGGGAGCAGAGATGCAAAGGGACCAAGGACTCTGCTTTGAAGTACTCCAGCGTTTGGAGGACAGAAAGATACGAAGGATACGGCAGCCAAGACTGAGGAGGCTGGTCAGGATGGTGGTGAGGATCTGGACAAAGTGCTGTGCGATCAGTCCAGAGGGAAGTTAATTTTATCTGGAGGTGGTAGGAATTGAATATAAACCTCGAAGGATGAGATAACTGTGATTAGATGGGGGTAGGAGGAGGAAAGTTTGTCAGGAAATGAGGGTGGAGAGTGAGAGCAGAAAGAACAGCAGGAAGAGACAGTATGAGGGAAATGGCAGGATGTCCAGACAGGCTGGCACAGGCAATGCATGGGGGCAGGGAGGGGCGGGTGAGAAAAGAGCCCAGAACAGTAGAGTCTGGAGCCAGATTCCGAGTGAACGTGGATGACTGGACGTGATAGGGAAGTGATGGCACGTTGCGTCCAAACCGTGTCGACAGCCGTCAGAGAACATGGAAACTGTGTATTCCCCAGTCTACTTAACAGGTAAGATCCCTGAGCTAAAGTGCCTTCCCTACTATGTTGAATATCACCCATGACTCCATTACCCCATTTAAGAACCACGACAGGAAATGCTCCTGTGATTCCAACAAGCCTAAGCTCTTGAAAGCGTAAGGAAAAATTAAATTGCCAACTGTGTGGAATGAGTCGAGTCTCTCTGTGTGCACACATCCCTTGAACAAAACTGAGCTAAAGCTTCTTGAAAAATCTGGTGCATTTGCCTGATGATTTATCCCATGAAACAAATACTAACATATTGTTACTTTCCCTCAAATATCTACACTGATTTTGTTGGACATTCATCTTATGTTGTATTTTGAAGACCCAATGATTGTCAGTTCTGTGATAGCTTTGGCCAAAAGCAATAATGTTCTGACCTGTGAAAAGACCTCCTTTGGTCTTTTGGGAAAATAAAGGCTTATGGAACAATGTCCCCAAGGAACTTAAACTCCATCAAGGGAGAGAGCACATGAAATAAGGAGCAATAAATGCCCTAGAAAGAAGAGCCTCAGAGTGGGGAGACATCACCAGATGAAGGTGGCTGGGAAAGCAAAGGAACCCCAGGGACCAGCATTTGGAAAGGGGGAGCGGCTGAGGGAAGTAGTGATAACATCATCTGCTGAGTGCCCATTCAGGTCGGGGACTGTGTTAGGTGCTTTACAGGAAAAATAAATAAACCCCAGAACAACTCTGTGGAGTAAGTACCATTTACCTTCATTTTGGAGAAAAGCCAAACAGGAAGGTTAAGTTCTTGCCCATAGAAGTGTAGGTGTAACAGGGGGAGGCAGGCTTCCACTGCAGGTCTGTCTGCCCCCAAACCCCCATCCTTTACCCTCCAGAGTCTCCCAAAAGAACTGGCTTGAGCGAGTAGACATGTGAATTCAAGGAAGGAGCAAACAACTTGGAAGGGCCTTCGGGGCTGGAGGGCCTTGGACATCAGTGCCTGGTTAAGCTATGCGATGGCGCCCTGAGAACCTGTGTACAGTATAGTGCCATTATTATTATTATTTTTTAAGTTTATACATAGAAGAAAATCTGGAAGGAAACCAACCAACCTGTTAGCACCAGGCACTGTTGGAATGTGGAGGTGATTATAGGTGACCTTCCCTTCCTAGTTTTTCTGCTTATTAATTATTTGAATTTTCCACTAAGCAAATACTACTTTTATAATCAGAAGAAAAAAGAAAGAATCCTATGCTGCAAAAATAAATCAAGTTCATAAATGAGAAGGCTTTGGGGGAGGAAGTTTTCAAGTTAGTGTCTCATTAAGCAAAATAAATTCTAGTTGGATTAGAGTTAGGTATAAAAACAGTCTATAAAAAACCAGAAAGAGACCAAATAGTGAATAATCTCTGGAGAAAAAAGAATATTTTAAATGTAAAAGCGATGCAAGAACTAACAAAGGAATTTGATTTTTATGTATTTAATTAACTAAAAAATTTGAGGACTTCCCTGGTGGTGCAGTAGTTAAGAATCCGCCTGCCAATGCAGGGGACACGGGTTTGAGCCCTGGTCCAGGAAGATCCCACATGCCGTGGAGCAATTAAGCCCGTGCGCCACAACTACTGAGCCCACGCACTGCAACTACTGAAGCCTGTGCACCTAGAGCCCATGCTCCGCAGAAACAGAAGCCACCACAATGAGAAGGCCGTACACTGCAACAAAGGGTAGCCCCTGCTCGCTGCAACTAGAGAAAGCCTGCAAGCAGCAACAAAGATCCAATGCAGCCCAAAATAAAATTTTTTTAAATTGAAGAGAAAAAAATTGAAACTATCTTCTATACATCAAAAATCATCATGGGTAAAACTGGGGAAATATTTTACAACAAAGACAGATAGTGGTTATTGCCATTGATATATGAAGAACTCGCTGAAAATGATAGGAGAAACACTGTGAACTCAATTTTTTAAATGGACAAATATAAGAGGTAATACAAATAGATAATAAATGTATTTTTAATATATATTTACCTCATTGGTAATTTACAAAAGGAAGACACAACACGAGGAGATAACTTTTCTGTAGTTTTCCCTACTATTATATCAACAACGAGTTAAATGTAGTAATAGCAGCCCTAGAGAAAGTAAGCCTGGCATTCTCCACCTATGGCTGGTGAGAGGGTTAAATGTTCCTGATTTGGGGGAGAGCAACATGGAAATATACAACTCTTTTCAAGTGTTTACACCTCTTGGTCTTAATCCAGAAGTCTTTCCTAGGGAAATAGAGAAAAGACAGCAAAATTTTCTGTACAAGTGTCCTCACTGTAGTGTTATATAATAGCAAGGAACATATATATAACTGGAATGTTCAGTAGAGGAGCAGCTAACTACTATATATTATCGAAGAAGCATACTATGGAGCACTGTGCAACCAGGATAAAAACAAGTAAAACAATTTTTCCAGAAGTTTCTTTTTGAAGATATGGTCCCCATCTGCAATATTACAGTTTTGCTGTGGAGGTAAGTTATAGAAAGAGAAATAACAGTTCAAGCTACTGTGTGGTTCAGGCCACAGGTGCTATCAGGATTTCAGAGAGTACCCCTGACACACACACACACACACACACACACACCACATTGTACAACTACAGGAGTATCATTTTTCCTGCTGCTCCATCCTGTGATTTTTTGCCTTCATTCTTCAAGGGAAGATGGCTGGACATAAGGTGGTATTTGTTTCTCTTTCTGACTTACTTCACTTAGTACGATAATCTCAAGGTCCATCCATGCTGCTGCAAATGGCATTATTTCATTCTTTTTAGTGGCTGAGTAATATTCCATTGTATACATATACAGTACATCTTCTTTATCCATTCATCTGTTGATGGACATTTAGATTCTTTCCAGGTCTTGTCTATTGTGAACAGTGCTAGAGGTGCAGTATTTTTAATGCAACCATTTCTGCCTTCTAGGGGGGGCAGAGAATTCATCGCAAATGAGGCTTTTGTTGAGAGGCCATGGTGAGGCACTATTCGAGTCTGTTCCATGTTCTGTAAGGATTAAGCTGACATAGAGAAGAGCCAATCTGTTCTTCATAGTAAACAAAAGGTGTCTTTCTTAAGCGGACAGATTGTTCTTTAGGGAGATGGTGGGGTGAGGCCACCAGCATAGATCTAACCCAAAGTGGGAAGAGAGAATATATGTTTTCTTATTGCTGCTGTAACAAATTACCATGAACTCGGTGGCTTAAACCAACATAAATTTATTTTTTGGAGATGCTGTAGGTCAGAAGTCTAACGGGGTTTCACTGGGCTAAAATCAAGAAGTTGGCAGGGCTGTTTGCTTCACCAGAAGCTCTGGGTTAAAATCTGCTTCCAGGCTCATGGCAGAATTCAATTTCATGAGGTTGTAGGACTGAGGTCCCCATTTCCTTTGGCTTTCATCAGAGGTGGCTCTCAGCTTTTAGAGAAGGCTTGCTCCTGCCCCACTTCCTCCATCTTCAAAGCCAGCTATGATTCCTGTCCCCTGGTGATTTAATCAAGCACTAACCTAGGTACTGCTGTGAATGGGGCTTTACAGATGTAGTTAAGTTTACTAATCAGCTGACCTTAAAAAAGAGAGCAGCCTGGATTATCCAGGTGGGCCCAGTCTAATCACTTGAGCTCATAAAAGCAGAGAAATTTCTCAAGCTGGAGGCAGAGAGCAGAGAGATGTGGTGAAAAAGAAAGCAGAGGGTAGATAAGGAAGAAGGGAGATCGGAGAGATTTGTTTGACCCATGAGAAGAGTTTAGCCATTGCTGGATTACGTAGTCTGTGCATCCCCATCCATCATGCTTCTGATTCCAGGTCCAACTTCTGCAAACAACAGTCTCTACGTACTTTTACAGCCTCTCTGTAACTTTGGTCAGCTCTGAGGAGATTCCCTAGGGCCAGGCATCCCTCCAGAAGGATTTCTGCAGCATTAACCTAATGATACAATCTTTGCCACCCCAGGGCGTGACCATCTCCTCACCTCCTGTGTTGGAATTGACAGAAGGGATTGTGTCTGAGAGACTGTCTAAGCTGTCAGGGGTATCTTAAATGGCTACTCTCCTTAAACCACACCAGCCTAAGGAAGTCCAACCTCTGCCCAGTGTGGATAGGCAAACTATTTGACAATCAAAATGGCCCAGCGCTGATGTTCTTGATTGGGTCCAGCCCCAAACAACCCAGCAGCCATACTGGTGCAACCAAGCTGCTGATGAGCCCTGCCTCTGTCTATCTTCTGGGCCTGGTTCACAGGGAAAAGCTTCCTTCATTCCTCTTTTTGGAGGTTGGATATGGTCCTTCACATAACGAAACCACTATTTTCCAGATACTTTGCAGTTCATTACAAGAGAAAAGCCATCCTTCGGGAGATCATGCTGTCTCGAAATTTCCTGTGGTCACCCTCTGAGGAGGCCTTTGGAGAAGACCTCGTAGCAGCGCAGGCTAGTCTTCTTTGCCTCAGACAACTGGAAGGCACGACCAGGAAGAGAGTGCACAGGGCAGAGAGGATCAGCCAGGGCAGGAGGCAGGAGACCTGGATTTTCATTGCACGGTCGCCCTTATGACCCCAGGTGTGATGGATCAGCTTAACACGTTAGCTTGGCTGAGGGCTCGGCCCTCAGTTGTTCAATCAAACACTAATCTGGGTACTGCTGTGAAGTTATTTTGTAGATGTGATTAAAGTCTGCAATCAGTTTGCTTTAAGCAAGATTATCCTAGATTATCCAGATGGGCCTGACTCAACCAGTTGAAAGGTTTTAAGAACAGAACTGAGGCTTCTCTGAAGAAGAAAGTTCACCTGTAGACTGCAGCTTCAGTTCATGCCTGAGCGTTCCAGCTGCCCCTCCTGACAGCCTGCCCTGTGGATTTCAGGCTTGTCTAACCAGCCTGCACAATCACATAAGCCAAGTCCTTGAACTAAATCTTTATCTATATATAGATTTTTATATACGTAAAAGCTAGTCACCTAAGGGAGTGTGTGCTCTCTGCACTCCCACAAGCCTGTGAGGCAAGCCTGCAGCCCCTCTCCTTGGGGAACGAGGCACGCACCCTCCAGATTCGGAGCAGGTGAGTAAGGGCGGGGCTCGCTTACTCCACAGTGATGATCATAACAGCAAGCATTCACAGGTGCTTCCTATGTGCCAGATCCTCATGACCAAGAGGTAAGTACTATTATTATCCCCGGTTTGGAGACCTGACCCTGAAACAGAGACCAGCGTGCGCTCAGTCAGTGCTAGCGCTGGCAGCGGGCCCCAAGCAGCCTGACGGCAGTGGCCGCAGCATCGCCTGGCTCCCGGGAGCGGCTGCGCAGGGCCGGTGGCCTTGTTCCTTCTGTTCAACTTCAGTTACAGGTAAGAATCTGTCTTGAGTGAAAACTCCAGGCTCCATGGTTTTCTCCTGTAAGAGTTCCTAAATTTTAGGACTCAGACTTGGTTTGGGGTAGCTAGAACTCTTGTACCTTTAATTCTCCTTCATGATGTTACCAACCTCCTTGGTTCTATAAACTGAAGTTTGAGGGTTGTTAGAGGAAAACATGAGACATTCTAATGCATGATACTCTTGCTGGTTAATTGTATTACATGCAGTTTATGGGCTTCAAGGCAACAGGATAGGCATATGAGCAAACAGCCCAACTATTTCTTCCACAATCCCTTTTTGGTGTTGACTCACTTACTTGGTGCACATGGATCTGTGGGACACAGCACACAGGGGAGCCAGAATGCTCAGCCCAGAATAAACCTTCGTGTCCAAGGTCAGGCGCTGTGCAGCAATGGCCATCTCCAGGTCATAGTCTTCCAAGGAAAGAGAGTCACCGAGA
>NW_006792454.1:4070179-4088441 GCF_000442215.2 Lipotes vexillifer
AAGAGTGTCACCGAGAAGGAGCTAGGTAAGCATCCGAAAGCAAGGGGCCTGGTCGGTCCCCTCCCCGCTTCCTCAAGGCCCACAGTTGAACCTCAGGCCGGTCCCTCCCAGGATGGCCTGGTGTTAATTATGATGCAATCCCCCAGCCATGCAGCCTCAGCAACAATTTCGGGAGTCAGGGTCCATGTGCAAGGCCATTAACACTAAACATGTTTTAATCCATAATTGTGGGAGATTTATTTAATTTAGGGGCTTTATTTATAGTTCGATTGGAATTGTAATGTATTTTCGGCCCTCCGCACTGGGATCTGTCAATTTTTACGGCGTCTTTTAATTGTGTTCTTCCAGGCCAGGTGCAAGCAGTTTTCCAAAGCAGGCTGTTCAGAGCGGGCCTCCTGTTATGCCATGGGGGAGGGGAGCGGCCTCACACAGACATGACCCTGTGCCACCATGAGGGCAGGGACCCTGACGCTGGGTCCCCAGTTCTTGGAGGGCCCCAGCCCTCAGATGGCAGTCACGACCCCCGCCCAGCCCAGCCTCTCCCCTCCTGCTCTGTCAGAGCTTGTATGCTGAGAACAAGCTTCCAAAATCTCCACTCACACCCTTCCATCCCTTTGTTCATTCCTTTGTTCATTTATCAAACATGTACTGAGCATCTACTGTGTACCAAGCCCTGTGCTCAGGTTAAGGATGCAGAAACAAATAGGATGGTGGCCCTGCCTATGAGGAGCTGAGGGTATCCCAGGAGGAGACAAAGAAGAACTCATAGGCTTACCTAGTACCTGCACTGAGCTCCATGCTAGAGACTCACGAAAGAGCAGAACCTCAGCTTGCAGATTCAGAGGAATGAGTCAAAACAAATTAATCTGAGAGTCATTTGACTATAATTTGTCTGGTAGCAATGTGGAGGAAGGCGAGTTTGTCAATACAGCAATTTGATCGAAGCACCTCCTGCTCTTGTGCTATCTGCGCTGAGGACTTCTGCTGGTGAGGAATGCTGGATTTAGTTAAACATGAATATTTCTTAGCCTTGTTTCTCTTGGAGCATTGGTAATTGTCAAACACCATGGGGGTTCTTTTGCAACCCTTTATTCATCTTTAAGCATCTAGTCTGTTTTTCCAAGTTATTTCCTTCCAAATCATATATTGCCAAAAGCTTATGAGCATTGGAGGAAAACACCAGAAATCGAAGTAAAAGAAAATGGAGAAATGAAACCAGGTTGTGCCAGCTGGGAGCACACACTGGGAAAGACTAATTCCAGTGTAGCTAGAGGAGAACGTAGCCCCACCTCTGTGCTAAGACCAAGGCTCTCAATGAAGTCGGGGCGTCATCTGTGTGGTTCACTCAGGTATCCCCGGAACCCAGAACAACGCTTGGCATGCACAGTCATCAATAAATATTGAATGAATAAACGAGTGAACACGGGGGAAAAAAAAAAAACAGCTAGGACAGTGCCTTACTGGTTGAAAAAATAAACATGCTTGATCAGGAGACAGTGGGAAAAACGTATTTTCTCTGCCTACTGCATGCAGTAGGGGTTATACGGTCTCTTCAGTAACTGGTGTTAAGAAAGCTGGACAGCCATGTGTAGCTAAGTAAGTAAATTCTCACCACAGTGTGAGGTGAGATATTATTCCCACCTTACAGAAGAGGATACGGAGGGCTCAGGCAGCAGAAATAACTTGTCTGGGGTCACCAATTACAAGAGCTAGGAAAGAGAAAGGTTGAGGGTGGCCCTGGTGAGAAGACCTACTTTCCTGCAGGTTTGCAAGAGATAAGGCACAGCACATCCTAATTCAGGAATAAAAAAACCCAACCCAATCAAAAAATGAGCAGAAGACCTAAATAGACATTTCTCCAAAGAAAACATACAGATGGTTAATAGGCACATGAAAAGATGCTCAGCATCGTTAACTATTCGAGAAATGCAGATCAAAACGAAGATGAGGCATCACCTCACACTGGTCAGAATGGCCGTCATTAAAGAGTCTACAAATGATAAATGCTGGAGAGGGTGTGGAGAAAAGGGAACCCTCTTGCACTGTTGGTGGGAATGTAAATTGATACAGCCACTACGGAGAACAGTATGGAGGTTCCTTAAGAAACTAAAAATAGAATTACCATATGACCCAGCAATCCCACTACTGGGCATATATCCAGAAAAGATGGAAACCATAATTCAAAAAGATACAAGGACCCCAGTGTTCATAGCAGCACTATTTACAATAGCCAGGTCATGGAAGCAACCTAAGTGTCCATCAACAGGTGAATGGATAAAGAAGATGTGGTGCATATATACTATGGAATACTACTCGGTCATAAAAAAGAATGAAGTAATGCCATTTGCAGCACATGGATGGACTTAGAGATTATCATATTAGGTGAAGTAAGTCAGACAAATATCATATGATATCACTTTTATGTGGACTCTAAAATAGGATACAGATGAACTTATTTACGTAGAAAACAAACTTATGGTTACCAAAGGGGAAGGAAGGAGAGGATAAATTAGAGGTATGGGACTAGCAGATACAAAGTACTATATGTAAAATAGATAAACATCAAGGTCCTACTGTATAGCACAGGGAACTATATTCAATATCCTGTAATAAACTTTAATGGAAAAGATTATGAAAAAGAATACGTAATGTATAACTGAATCACTTTGCTGTACACCAGAAACTAACACAATATTGTATATCAACTATACTTCAATAAAAATAAATTAATTGGGACTTCCCTGGTGGCGCAGTGGGTAGGAATCCACCTGCCATCGCAGGGGACACGGGTTCGATCCCTGGCCTGGGAAGGTCCCACATGCTGTGGAGCAACTAAGCCCACGTGCCACAACTGCTGAGCCTGGGCTCTAGAGCCCATGAGCCACAACTACTGAAACCTGAGCACCACAACTACTGAAACCCGCATGCCTAGAGCCCGTGCTCCGCAACAAGAGAAGCCACAACGAGGAGAGGCCCACACACCGCAACAAGGAGTAGCCCCCACTTGCCACAACTAGAGAGAGCCCGCGTGCAGCGACGAAGACCCAACACAGCCAAAGATAAATAAAATTAAATCTTTAAAAATTAATTAATTAATTTTAAAAATCAAAGTGGTTAGGATTGCTTGGAGACTGAGAGGAGTCCAGCTGGGAGACTCAGAAGGTTAAGGGGCGCTGAATTGGGAGATTGGGATTGACATATATACGCTACCATGTGTAAAATAGATAGCTAGTGGGAACCTGCTGTATAGCACAGGGAACTCAGTTCGGTGCTCTATGGTGACCTAGATGGGTGGGATACGGGGTGGGATGGGGGCTGTGGTGGGAGGGAGATCTAAGAGGGAGGGGATATATGTATACATATAGCTGATTCACTTCATTGTACAGCAGAAACTAACACAACATTGTAAAGCAACTATACACCAATGGAAAAAAAGGGGAGCCTTTCAAAGATGAGGACTTGATGAGAGGAAGTGATGTCAAGGTAGCCTGTGCTGGAAGAAGCGGCAGTGGAGCAAAGGGCTTAAAGTGAATAAGGCAAGTCACTATTTCCTGCCCTATCCCTGGAGGCAGGTAAAGCCCAGTCTCCAGATATTCTGTGAGATCTTGGATTCTAGAGGTTCCAGAGGATCTCCTAGTCTCTCTAGAGGGAGACTTTTAGGGAGGCTTTTATTTTCTTAGATTCATAAGTATTAGTGAGAAGTCTCTTAGGGAACAAATAATGCCCCTTAGGTAAGGTGGAGCAAATTGTGACGGGTCTTGAGTGTTATTCTAGGGAGGTTAGACTTTATTCTTGAAGATATTGAGGTTTGAAGACCTGAGGATGATTCCTCGGGATGCCCACGCTGGTGTACGGGAGTCAGGGAGAGCACGTGAGAGGCTGCAGTGATGATCCAAGTGAGAGCCAGAAGCAGTAGAGAGGGAGGAGAGGTATTTGTCAAATGAAGGAATGTGAGTGTTGTTACTGATGTGATCTGGGGGAGAGAGAAACAATGGCTGTGATCCTGGAGAGTGAACTAAATTAGGAACCTAAGAGGCAGAGAAGCAGGACTCGCACTCTAGGTTTAAGCAGGCCACGACCTAAATACCAAAATCATATCACCTGCAGGAGAAATTCGGCAGGTATGCCTGGAACACCAGGAGGGGCTGATGACGAGAGAAGTAGATGTGGGAGCCAGCATCATAAAGGAAACAGTTGAGAATGTGGGGTTGGATTAAGATCTGAGGGAGAAAGGGCAGGAAGAACAAGGCCAATGAGATGCCCCTAAAGGCCCCTGAGAAATAATGTTTGGAGGAAGGAAAGCAAGAAAGAGAAATCTCAAAGGAGCAAAGAGAGGTAAGTTTCAAGGAGCCGTGGCCAGAAACTGCAGTTGTCTATGCAACAGAGAAGAAACCGTTTGACTAAGTGGTAGGAAGGACTCTGGTGATCTCTGTCAAAGTGACAGAGTGGTCAGTCAAGAAATGAGACTGGGGACTTCCCTGGTGGCGCAGTGGTTAAGAATCCGCCTGCCAAAGCAGGGGACATGGATTTGAGCCCTGTTCCCGGAAGATCCCACATGCCGCGGAGCAACTAAGCCCCGTGCGCCACAACTACTGAGCTTGTGCTCTAGAGCCCGCGAGCCACAACTGCCGAAGCCCGCGAGCCTAGAGCCCGTGCTCCGCAAAAAGAGAAGCCACCGCAATGAGAAGCCTGCGCACCTCAATGAGGAGTAACCCCTGCTCACCACAACTAGAGAAAGCCCGCGCGCAGCAGCAGAGACTCAACGCAGCCAAAAATAAATAAATTTATTTTCTAAAAAATGACTCTGAAGGTTGAGGAACAAATTGGATGAACTGGTGAAGAAGAGAGGGGCCGGACATCCTAGATGATCAGCCAGCAAAAGAGGAGAGGAAGTCAACGGTGGTATGCTGTGCTCTAGAAGTTTGTCTCCCCAGGATTCGTGTGTTGAAAACTAAGCCCCAGGGTCATGGTATTAGGAGACGGGGACTTTGGGAGGTGATTAGGTCATGAGGGCAGAGCCCTCATGAATGGGATGGGCACCTTTGTAAAAGAGGCTCCGTGCCCCTTCTGGCGTGTGAGGATACAATTAGAATCTGCAACTTGGAAGAGTTTTCACCAGAACCTGACCGCTGGCACCCTCATTTTGGACTTCCAACCTCCACAACTCTGAGAAATAAATTTCTGTTGTTTATAAGCCATCCAATCTATGCTATTTTGTTCTAGCAGCCTGAGCCACTAACACGGCCCCTTCTGGCAGCTTGAAGAGGGAGTGTTCTTTGAGACTGGGCATGTTATTGATACAAGGAAAGAACCCAGGGGAAAGAGAGAGACTGAAGATGTGAGACAGAGGGAATTCATAGAAGACAGAAGAGGAAGGCATCAGGAGACTCATACAGGACAAGGAAATAGGGAATAACTTTATCAAAGTCAGACATCTGGCTATAGAGAACATGAACCAGTAGGCAGCATGGGATATGGCCCGTGTCTGTGTGGTCCTCACACCCGGTAGGGGGACCCATTATTTGTTTCATCTTCAGTGACTTTTCCTCGTGGAGAATTTCACAGTGATGAGATCAGTTATGGACCCTCCCACAGGCTATTTGAAAACTCTCTGTTGTGTCAAAAAATAAGAGTGAAAACAGGTGACTGCTTCCTCACGACACACCTAAGAGTGGGTGTCATTGTGGCAGACTTACGATCAGATGTTGGACCTATGGCAAGGCCCTAAGTTTTAGATTTCCCAGGAGGATAAAGGTCACATGCTGTGCGTGCGTGTCATCAAGTCACATTTCCCACCGTCTGGGTTTTTCTGAAGTGAGGAAAGACAGTACTGCTGGGTTACCTTTGAGTAGTGGGTTCTTTTATCTACATTTACATTATCGGCATTGTCTTTATTTCTAAGTGTGAATCCTAGTGACCTCCGGAAGTGCTGACCTCGCACTGCTTTTTTTTTTTTTTTTTTTTTTTTTTTTTTTTTTTACATTTTTATATACTTTAAACTTCTTATCTTAATTATACAAGCACTATGTGAATACATTCTCATGGTTCAAATTTGTCAAACAAAATAGGTTTGGTCTCCAGGTCTTTACTGAGTCCTTGGCCTTCCCAGGGGAAATGTACTTACATGTTCAAATACGTAACTGTATATATGTAAGTATATATGTAACTATATATTGTGGGGTTTCTTCCCGTAGAAGTTGTAGATACTGCTCTTCACCTTGCATTTTAAACTTAGCTATAGGTCTTAGAGGTCTTTCCATATCAGTACATGCAAATATACCAAAATTATTTTGAAATGATGCATAGCACATTTTATAGTATGGATGAATAGCACATTTTATAGTATGTATTTTACAGGTATGGTATGTAATATAGTATTGCATACTATAGTTTGTAATATAGTATTGTATAGTATGGATGATATAGTATTATGGACCCCATAATACCACCCCATAATAATGGAAATGTAGGTTGTTCCTAACTTTGTACTGTTATCAGTGTGCCAAACAATGCACTTTAGTCCCTCCTTCTAGCACCCACTTAGAACGCCGTGTGCTACTGTTGGCAAAGTTCTCCTTCCATCCCACTCAGTGGCTTAAAGGCATCATACGCACCCCGACACTTTCTTCTTCTTCTGTTTTTTTCTTGAGTCGTGGAGAGAAGAAAGGGAAGGAGAGAGGGGAGACGCCAGGTGTGTGTCATTTAGTGAATAACGTGTTCAGGAGCATGTAGTGTCCTAAAGGATGGAAACACTTCTCAGACCTGTAACCAAGATGGTAGCTGGGTCATCGTCTCCTTTGAGATTTCAGTGAAAATGGTGTGACTCCCATCATATGTCAGTGGTTGGACATTGCCCAAGCCTACCTGCCAGACTCTCTAGGGAGTCTTTGTGAAGCTTCTATTTACCCAGAGACCTCTGAGTCAAGCCCCTGTCTCCACTGCTTTGTTTCTTTTTGTGGATCATCTCACCACTTTGAAGGTGCTGACCATGTTTCCCGCTGCACTAGTCACCAAGGACTCTTGGCAAAGCAGATTTAAAGACAAACCCATTCTAATGATATATTTTTAAGTGAAGCATAGTTGATTTACAGTATTCTGTTAGTTTTAGGTGTACAGCAAAGTGACTCATTTATACATGTATACATATATTCTTTCTCAGATTCTTTTCTATTATAGGCTGTTACAAGATATTGAATGTAGTTCCCTGTGCTATATAGTAAATCCTTGTTGTTTATTTTAGGTATAGTAGTGTGTATCGGTTAATCCATACTCCTAATTTATCCCTCCCCCTGCCACATCTTCTTTATCCATTCATCTGTCGATGGACACTTAGGTTGCTTCCATGTCTTGGCTGTTGTAAATAGTGCTGCTATGAACATTACGGTGCGTGTATATTTTCAATCTAGAGTTTTCGTCTTTCCTGGATATATGCCCAAGAGTGGGATTGCTGGATCATATGGCAACTCTAGTTTTTTAAGGAACCTCCATACTGTTTTCCATAGTGGCTGCACCAGTTTACTTTTATAACAGTGTATGAGGGTTCCCTTTTCTCCACACCCTATCCAGCATTTATTATTTGTAGACTTTTGTTTTAATTTTATTGAAGTATAGTTGGTTTACAATGTTGTGTTAATTTCTGCTCTACAGCAATGCGATTCAATTATACATATATATATATTCTTTTTCATATTTGTTTCCATTATGGTTTATCACAGGATTTTGAATACAGTTTCCTGTGCTATACAGTAGGACCTTGTTGTTTATCCATCCTCTATATAGTAGTTTGCATCTTCTAATCCCAAACTCCCGATCTTTCCCTCCCCCACCCCTTCCTTGGCAACCACACGTCTGTCCTCTATATCTGTGAGTCTGTTTCTGTTTCGCACATACGTTCATTTGTGTCGTGTTTTAGATTCCACATATAGGTGATATCATATATGGTATTTGTCTTTCTCTTTCTGACTTCACTTATTATGATAATCTCTGGTTGTATCCATGTTGCTGCAAATGGCATTATTTCGTCCTTTTTTATGGCTGAATAATAGTCCATTGTATATATATGTACACCACATCTTTATCCATTCATCTGTTGATGGACATTTAGGTTATTGTAATTAGTGCTGCTTGGCTATTGTAAATAGTGCTGCTATGAACACTGGGGTGCATGTATCTTTTCGAATTATAATTTTGTCTGGTTATATGCCCAGGAATGGGATTGCTGGATCGTATGGTAGCTCTATTTTCAGTTTTTTGAGGAACCTCTATACTATTTTCCATGGCGGCTGTACCAATTTACATTCCCACCGACAGTGTAGGAGGTTCCCTTCTCTCCACACACCCTCCAGCATTTGTTATTTGTAGACTTTTTAATGATTGCCATTCTGACCAGTCTGAGGTGATACCTCATTGTAGCTTTGATTTGCATTTCTGTAATAATTAGCGATGTTGAGCATCTTTTCACGTGCCTACTGGCCATCCGTATATCTTCTTTGGAGAGATCTCTATTTAGGTTTCCTGCCCATTTTTTGGTTGGGTTCTTGTTGTTGTTGTTGTTGACTTGTATGAGCTGTTTTTATATTTTGGAAATTAATCCCATGTTGGTTGAATAGTTTGCAAATATTTTCTCCCAGTGTGTATGTTTTCTTTTTGTTTTGTTAATGGTTTCCTTTGCTGTGTGAAAGCTTTTAAGTCTGATTACATACCATTTGTTTATTTTACCTGTATTTCTATTGCCTTGGGAGACTGATCTAAGAAAATATTGCTATGATTTATGTCAGAGAAAGTTTTGCCTATATTCTCTTCTAGGAATACTAGGGTGTCATGTCTTATATTTAAGTCTTTAAACCATTTTGAGTTTATTTCTGGATATGGTGCGAGGGAGTATTCTAACTTCATTGATTTACATGTGGCTGTCCAGCTTTCCCAGTACCAGTTGCTGAAGAGACTGTCTTTTCTCCACTGTATGTTCTTGCATCCTTTGTCAAAGATTAATTGACCATAGGTGTGTGGGTTTGTTTCAGGGTGCTCTATTCCATTCCATTGATCTGTATGTCTGTTTTTTGTGCCAATACCATGCTGATTTGATTACTGTAGCTTTGTAATATTGTCTGAAGTCTGGGAGGGTTATGGCTCCAGTCTTATTCTTTTCCCTCAGGATTCCCTTGGCAATTCTGGGTCTTTTGTGGCTCCATATAAATTTTAGTATTATTTGTTCCAGTTCTGTGAAAAATGTCATGGGTAATTTGATAGGGATCACATTAAATCTGTAGACTGCTTTGGGTCGTATGGACATTTTAACAATATTCTTCCAATCCAAGGGCATGGGACATCTTTCAGTTTTCTTAATCATTGTCAATTTCCTTTATCACCATTTTATTGTTCTCAGGGTATAGGTCTTTCACCTCCTTGATTAAGTTTATTCCTAGGTATTTTATTTTTTGACACAATTTTAAACAGGAATTTTTTTAACTTTGTCTTTCTGATATTTCATTTTTAGTGTAAAGAAATGCAACAGATTTCTGTGTGTTAATCTTGTATCTTGCTACCTTGCTGAACTCACTTATCAGTTCTAGTAGTTTTTCTGTGGGGTCTTTAGGATTTTCTGTGTAGTGTATCATGTTATCTGCATGTAATGACAACTTTACCTCTTCCTTTCCAATTTGGATACCTTTTATGTCTTTTTCTTGTCTGATTGCTATAGCTAGAACTTCCAATGCCATATTCAGTAGAAGTGTTGAGAGTGGGCATGCTTATCTTCTTCTGGAACTTAGGAGGAAGGCTCTCAGTTTTTCACCATTGAGTATCGTACTGGCTGCGGGTTTGTCATAAATGGCTTTTATTATGTTCAGATATGTTTCCTCTATCATCACTTTGGTGAGAGTTCTGATCATGAATGGATATTGAATTTTATCTGTGCATCTATCATCTTTTGAACTGATCGTGTGGTTTTTGTCTTTTCTTTTGTTGATGTGGTGTATCACATTGATTTGTATACGTTGAACCATCCTTGCGACCCTGGGATGAATCCAACTTGATCATGTTGTATTATCCTTTTTATGTGTTGTTGGATTCATTTTGCTAATATTTTGTTGAGGATTTTTGCCTCTCTCTTTTTTTTTCAGGATTTTTTTTTAAACATCTTTACTGGAGTATAATTGCTTTACAATGGTGGGTTAGTTTCTGCTTTAAAACAAAGTGAATCAGTTATGCATATACATATATCCACATACCTCTTCCCTCTTGCGTCTCCCTCCCTCCCACCCTCCCTATCCCACCCACCTAGGTGGTCACAGAGCACCAAGCTGATCTCCCTGTGCTGTGCGGCTGCTTCCCAATAGCTATCGATTTTACATTTGGTAGTGTATATATGTCCACGCCACTCTCTCACTATGTCCCAGCTTACCCTTCCCCCTCCCCGCATCCTCAAGTCCATTCTCTAGTAGCTCTGCGTCTTTATTCCCGTCTTGCCCCTAGGTTCTTCATGACTATTTGTTTGTTTGTTTTTTAGATTCCATATATATGTGTTAGCATACGGTATTTGTTTTTCTCTTTCTGACTTACTTCACTCTGTATGACAGGCTCTAGGTCCATCCACCTCACTACAAATAACTGAATTTCGTTTCTTTATATGGCTGAGTAATATTCCATTGTATATATGTGCCACATCTTCTTTATCCATTCATCTGTCAATGGAAACTTAGTTGCTTCCATATCCTGGCTATTGTAAATAGAGCTGCAATGAACATTGTGGTACCTGACTCTTTTTTGAATTATGGTTTCCTCAGGGTATATGCCCAGTAGTGGGATTGGGTCGTATGGTAGTTCTATTTTTAGTAGTGGGATTGGGTCATATGGTAGTTCTGTTTTTAGTTTTTTAAGGAACCTCCATACTGTTCTCCATAGTGGCTGTGTCCATTTACATTCCCACCCACCAACAGTGCAAAAGGGTTCCCTTTTCTCCACACCCTCTCCAGCATTTAGTGTTTCTGGATTTTTTGATGATGGCCATTCTGACCAGTGTGAGATGATATCTCATTGTAGTTTTGATTTGCATTTCTCTAATGATTAATGATGTTGAGCATCCTTTCAGGTGTTTGTTGGCAATCTGTATATCTTCTTTGGAGAAATGGGTTGTTTGGTTTTTTTGATGTTGAGCTGCATGAGCTGCTTGTAAATTTTGGAGATTAATCCTTTGTCAGTTGCTTCATTTGTAAATATTTTCTCGCATTCTAAGGGTCGTCTTTTCATCTTATCTATGGTTTCCTTTGCTGTGCAAAAGCTTCTAAGTTTCATTAAGTCCCATTTGTTTATTTTTGTTTTTATTTCCATTTCTCTAGGAGGTGGGTCAAAAAGGATCTTGCCGTGATTTATGTCATAGAGTGTTCTGCCTATGTTTTCCTCTAAGAGTTTGATAGTGTCTGGCCTTACATTTAGGTCTTTAATCCACTTTGAATTTATTTTTGTGTATGGTGTTCTAATTTCATTCTTTTACATGTAGCTGTCCAGTTTTCCAAGCACCGCTTATTGAAGAGGCTGTCTTTTCTCCACAGTATATTCTTGCCTCTTTATCAAAGATAAGGTGACCATATGTACGTGGGTTTACCTCTGGGCTTTCTATCCTGTTCCATTGATCTATATTTCTGTGTTTGTGCCAGTACCACACTGTCTTGATTACTGTAGCTATGTAGTATAGTCTGAAGTGAGGGAGCCTGATTCCTCCAGCTCCTTTTCTCTTTCTCAAGATTGATTTGGCTATTCGGGGTCCTTGTTTTTCCATACAAATTGTGAAGTTTTTTGTTCTACTTCTGTGAAAAATGCCAGTGGTAGTTTGATAGGGATTGCATTGAATCTGTAGATTGCTTTGGGTAGTAGAGTCATTTTCACAATGTTGATTCTTCCAATCCAAGAACATGGTATATCTCTCCATCTATTTGTATCGTCTTTAATTTCTTTCATCAGTGTCTTATAATTTTCTGCGTACAGGTCTTTTGTCTCCTTAGGTAGGTTTATTCCTAGATATTTTATTCTTTTTGTTGCAGTGGTAAATGGGAGTGTTGTCTTACTTTCACTTTCAGATTTTTCCTCATTAGTGTATAGGAATGCAAGAGATTTTTGTGCATTAATTTTGTAACCTGCTACTTTACCAAATTCATTGATTAGCTCTAGCAGTTTTCTGGTAGCATCTTTAGGATTCTCTATGTGTAGTATCATGTCATCTGCAAACAGTGACAGCTTTACTTCTTTTCCGATTTGGATTCCTTTTATTTCTTTTTCTTCTCTGATTGCTGTGGCTAAAACTTCCAAAACTATGTTGAATAAGAGTGGTGAGAGTGAGCAACCATATCTTGCTCCTGATCTTAGTGGCAATGGTTTCAGTTTTTCACCGTTGAGGACGATGTTGGCTGTGGGTTTGTCATATATGGCCTTTTTTATTATATTGAGGAAAGTTCCCTCTACACCTACTTTCTGCAGGGTTTTTATCATAAATGGGTGTTGAATTTTGTCAAAAGCTTTCTCTGCATCTATTGAGATGATCATATGGTTTTTCTCCTTCAATTTGTTAATATGGTTAATCACATTGATAGATTTGCGTATATTGAAGAATCCTTGCATTCCTGGAATAAACCCCACTTGATCATGGTGTATGATCCTTTTAATGTGCTGTTGGATTCTGTTTGCGCTATTTTGTTGAGGATTTTTGCACCTATGTTCATCAGTGTTACTGGCCTGTTGTTTTCTTTCTTTGTGACATCTTTGTCTGGTTTTGGTATCAGGGTGATGGTGCCCTCGTAGAATGACTTTGGGAGTGTTCCTCCTTCTGCTATATTTTGGAAGAGTTTGAGAAGGACGGGTGTTAGCTCTTCTGTAAATGTTTAATAGAATTCGCCTGTGAAGCCATCTGGTCCTGGGCTTTTGTTTGTTGGAAGATTTTTAATCACAGTTTCAATTTCAGTTCTTGTGATTGGTCTGTTCATACTTTCTTTTTCTTCCTGGTTCAGTCTCAGAGGCTGTGCTTGTCTAAGAATTTGTCCCTTTCTTCCAGGTTTTCCATTTCATTGGCATATAGTTGCTTGTAGTAATCTCTCATGATCCTTTGTACTTCTACAATGTCAGTTGTTACTTCTCCCTTTTTTCTTCCTGGTTCAGTCTCAGAGGCTGTGCTTGTCTAAGAATTTGTCCATGTCTTCCAGGTTTTCCATTTCACTGGCATAGAGCTGCTTGTGGTAATCTCTCATGATCTTTTGTATTTCTGCAGTGTCAGTTGTTACTTCTCCCTTTTCATTTCTAATTCTATTGATTTGAGTCTTCTCCCTTTTTTTCTTGATGAGTCTGGCAAATGGTTTATCAATTTTGTTTATCTTCTCAAAGAACCAGCTTTTAGTTTAATTGATCTTTGCTATCATTTCTTTCATTTCTTTTTCATTTATTTCTGATCTGATCTTTATGATTTCTTTCCTTCTGCTAACTTTGGGGCTTTTTTTGGTTCTTCTTTCTCTAATTGCTTTAGGTGTAAGGTTAGGTTGTTTGAGATGTTGCTTGTTTTTTGAGGTAGGATTGTATTGCTATAAACTTCCCTCTTAGAACTTCTTTTGCTGCATCCCATAGGTTTTGGGTCATCGTGTTTTCATTGTCATTTTTTTCTATGTATTTTTTGATTTCCTCTTTGGTTTCTTCAGTGATCTGTTGGTTATTAAGTAGTGTATTGTTTAGCCTCCATGTGTTTGTATTTTTTACAGATTTTTTTCCTGTAATTGATATCTAGTCTCATAGCCTTGTGGTCGGAAAAGATACTTGATGCGATTTCAATTTTCTTAACCTTCCCAAGCCTTGATTTGTGACCCAAGATATGATCTATCCTAGAGAATGTTCCATGCCACTTGGGAAGAAAGTGTATTCTGTTGTTTTTGGATGGAATGTCCTATAAATATCAATTAAGTCCATCTTATTTAATGTATCATTTAAACCTTGTGTTTCCTTATTTATATTCAGTTTGGATGATCTGTCCATTGGAGAAAGTGGGGTGTTAAAGTCCCCTACTGTGATTGTGTTACTGTCGATTTCCCCTTTTATGGCTGTTGGTATTTGCCTTATGTATTGCGGTGCTCTTGTGTTGGGTGCATAAATATTTACAGTTGTTATATCTTCTTCTGGGATTGATCCCTCGATCATTCTGTAGTGTCCTTCTTTGTCTCTTGTAATCGTCTTTGTTTTAAAGTCTATTTTGTCTGATATGAGAATTGCTACTCCACCTTTCTTTTGATTTCCATTTGCATGGAATATCTTTTCCATCCCCTCACTTTTAGTCTGTATGTGTCCCTAGGTCTGAAGTGGGTCTCTTCTAGACAGCATATATACGGGTCTTGTTTTGGTATCCATTCAGTCAGTCTGTGTCTTTTGGTTGGAGCATTTAATCCATTTATATTTAAGGTAATTATCGATATGTATGTTCCTAGTCCCATTTTCTTAATTGTTTTGGGTTTGTTATTGTAGGTCTTTTCCTTCTCTTGTGTTTCCTGCCTAGAGAAGTTCCTTTAGCATTTGTTGTAAAGCTGGCTTGGTGGTACTGAATTCTCTTAACTTTTGCTTGTCTGTAAAAGTTTTAATTTCTCCATCAGATCTGAATGAGATCCTTGCTGGGTAGATTCTATCTTGGTTAAAGGTTTTTCCCCTTCATCACTTTAAATATGTCCTGCCACTCTCTTCTGGCTTGAAGAGTTTCTGCTGAAAGATCTGGTGTTAACCTTATGGGGATTCCCTTGTATGTTATTTGTTGTTTCTCCCTTGCTGCTTTTAATACTTTTTCTTTGTATTTAGTTTTTGATCGTTGGGTTAATATGTGTCTTGGCGTGCTTCTCCTTGGATTTATCCTGTATGGGACTCTCTGTGCTTCCTGGACTTGATTAACTCTTTCCTTTCCCATATTAGGGAAGTTTTCAACTGTCATCTCTTCAAATATTTTCTCAGTCCCTTTCTTTTTCTCCTCTTCTTCTGGGACCCCTATGATTCGAATGTTGGTGCGTTTAATGTTGTCCCAGAGGTCTCTCAGACTGTCCTCAATTCTTTTCATTCTTTTTCCTTTTTTCTGCTCTGCAGTAGTTATTTCCACTATTTTATCTTCCAGGTCACTTATCCGTTTTTATGCCTCAGTTATTCTGCTCTTGATGCCTTCTAGAGAATTTTTTATTTCATTTATTGTGCTGTTCATCACTGTTTGTTTGCTCTTTAGTTCTTCTAGGTCCTTGTTAAACATTTCTTGTATTTTCTCCATTCTATTTCCAAGATTTTGGATCCTCTTTACTATCATTATTCTGAATTCTTTTTCAGGTAGACTGCCTATTTCCTCTTCATTTGTTAGGTCTAGGCGGTTTTTACCTTACTCCTTCATCTGCTGTGTGTTTCTCTGTCTTCTCATTTTGCTTAATTTACTGTGTTTGGGGTCTCCTTTTCTTAGGCTGCTGGTTCGTAGTTCCCGTTGTTTTTGGTGTCTGCCCCCAGTGGCTAAGGTTGGTTCGGTGGGTTGTGTAGGCTTCCTGGTGGAGGGGACTAGTGCCTGTGTTCTGGTGGATGAGGCTGGATCTTGTCTTTCTGGTAGGCAGGTCCACGTCTGGTGGTGTGTTTTGGGGTGTCTGTGGCCTTATTATGATTTTAGGCAGCCTCTCTGCTAATGTGGGGTTGTGTTCCTCCCTTGCTAGTTGTTTGGCATAGGGTGTCCAGCACTGTAGCTTGCTGGTCGTTGAGTGGAGCTGGGTCTTGGCTTTGAGATGGAGATCTCCGGGTGATTTTCACCATTTGATATTATGTGGAGCTGGGAGGTCTCTTGTGGACCCGTGTCCTGAACTTGGCTCTCCCACCTCAGAGGCACAGCCCTGACGCCTGGCTGGAGCACCAAGAGCAAAAAGAGAAAAAGGGGAAAAAATATATATATATCGTTGCTCCCAAAGTCCACCTCCTCAATTTGGGATGATTCGTTGTCTATTCAGGTATTCTACAGATGCAGGGTACATCAAGTTGATTATGGAGATTTAATCCGCTATTCCTGAGGCTGCTGGAAGAAATTTCCCTTTCTCTTCTTTGTTCGCACAGCTCTTGGGGTTCAGCTTTGGATTTGGACCCGCCTCTGTGTGTAGGTTGCCTGAGGGCGTCTTTTCTTCCCTCAGGCAGGACCGTGTTAAAGGAGCAGCTGATTTGGGGGCTCTGGCTCACTCAGGCCGGGGTGAGGGAGGGGTACGGAATGCGGGGTGAACCTGCGGCGGCAGAGCCCAGCGTGACGTTGCACCAGCCTGAGGCGCGCCGTGCGTTCTCCGGGGAAGTTGCCCCTGGATTACGGGACCCTGGCAGTGGCGGGCTGCACAGGATCCCGGCAGGGGAGGTGTGGATAGTGACCTGTGCTTGCACACAGGCTTCTTGGTGGCTGCAGCAGCAGCCTTAGCGTCTCATGCCCGTCTCTGGGGTCCACGCTGATAGCCGCGCCTTGCGCCCATCTCTGGAGCTCCTTTAAGTGGCGCTCTTAATCCCCTCTCCTCGCGCACCAGGAAACGAAGAGGCAAGAAAAAGCCTCTTGTCTCTTCGGCAGCTCTGGACGTTTTCACGGACTCCCTCCCAGCTAGCTGTGGCTCACTAGCCCCCTTCGGGCTGTGTTCACGCCACCAACCCCAGTCCTCTCCCTGGGATCTAAGCTCCGAAGCCCGAGCCTCAGCTCCCAGCTGCCACTCGCCCCAGCGGGTGAGCAGACAAGTCTCTTGGGCTGGTGAGTGCTGGTTGGCACCGATCCCCTGCGCAGGAATCTCTCCGCTTTGCCCTCCGTACCCCTGTTGCTGTGCTCTGCTCCGTGGCTCCGAAGCTTCCCGCCTCCACCACCCGCAGTCTCCGCCCATGAAGGGGCTTCCTAGTGTCTGGAAACCTTTCCTCCTTCACAGCTGCCTCCGACTGGTGCAGGTCCCGTCCCTATTGTCTCTGTTTTTTCTTTTTTTCTTTTGCCCTACCCAGGTACATGGGGAGTTTCTTTCCTTTTGGCAGGTCTGAGGTCTTCTGCCAGCATTCAGTAGGTGTTCTGTAGGAGTTGTTCCACATGTAGATGTATTTCTGATGTATTTGTGGGGAGGAAGCTGATCTCCATGTCTTACTCTTCCGCCATCTTGAAGCTTGCCCCTGCCTCTATATTTATCAAAGATATTTGCCTGTAATTTTCTTTTTTTTGTAGTGGCTTTGTCCGGTTTTGTTATCAGGGTGATGGTGGCTTCATAGAAAGACTTTGGGAGTGTTCCCTCCTCTTCAGTTTTTGGAAGATTTTGAGAAGGATAGGTATGCGTTCTTCTTTGTTTGTTTGGTGTAATTCCAGTGAAGCCATCCAGTCCTGGACTTCAGTTTTCAGGGAGTTTTTGTTTTTGTTCCAGATTCTGTTTTGCATGGAGTGATCAGTCTGTTCAAATTATCTGTTTCTCCTTGATTCTGTTTTGGCAGGCTGTATGTTTTTGGAAACTTTTTCATTACTTCTGGGTTGTCCGATTTGTTGGCATATAACTGTTCATAGTATTTTCTTAGAACTTTTTGCATTTCTGTTGTGTCGCTTGTTATTTCTCCTCTTTTGTATTTTATTTGAGTCCTCGCTCTTCTTCTTGGTGAGCCTGGCTATTGGTTTGGCGATTTTATCCTTTAAAAAAGAAGATCTTGATTTTATTTATTTTTTTCTGTTGTTTTTCTTAATCTCTATTTTATTTCCTGTTTGATCTTGTTTCCTTTCTTCTGCTGACTTTACGTTTGTTTGTTTTTCTTTTTCTAGTTCTTTTATGTGGTAAGTTAGGTTATTTATTTGAGGTTTTTCTTGTTTTTTTGCAGAATTCCTGTATCACTATGAATTTCCCTGTTAGGACTGCTTTTGCTACGTTCCATAGATTTTGTAAGGTTGTATTTTCATTTTCAATTGTCTTGATGTATTTTCTGATTTCTTCTTCAGTTTTATTGTTGATCCATTGGTTTTTATAGTAGCATGTTTGGTCTCCATGTGTTTGTTCTTTTCCAATTTTCCTTTCTGTGGTTGATTTCTAGTTTTATACAGTTGTGGTTAGAAAATATGCTTGAAATAATTTCTATCCGGGCTTCCCTGGTGGCGCAGTGGTTGAGAGTCCGCCTGCTGATGCAGGGGACACGGGTTCGCGCCCCAGTCCGGGAAGATCCCACATGCCACGGAGCGGCTGGGCCTGTGAGCCATGGCTGCTGAGCCTGCGCATCCGGAGCCTGTGCTCCACAATGGGAGAGGCCACAA
>NW_006792454.1:4088737-4124770 GCF_000442215.2 Lipotes vexillifer
CGCGTCCGGAGCCTGTGCTCCGCAACGGGAGAGGCCACAACAGTGAGAGGCCTGCGTATCGCCCCAAAAAAAAAAAAAAAAAAAAAATTTCTATCCTCTCAGATTTGTCAAGGCTTGTTTTGTGACCTAATATGCGGTCTGTCCTTGAGCATGTTTCATATGCACTTGATAAGAATATGTATTCTGGTTTTTTTAGATGTAATATCTGGAAGAAATGAATTAAGTAAATAACTATTGTGTTATTTAGGATCTCTATTGCCTTACTGATTTTCTGTCCAAAAGATCTGTCCATTAATGTTAGTGAGGTGTTAAAGTCTCCTACTATTATTATATTTCTGTCAGTTTCTCCCTTTGTCTGTTAGTATTTGCTTTATGTATTTAGGTGCTCCTATATTGGATGCATATATGTTAATGAACGAAAAATCCTCTTCATGTATTGATCCCTTTATCATTATAGAGTGTCCTTCTATTTTTTTCCTTATGGCCTTGGTTTTAAAGTCTATTTTGTCTGATAGGAGTATTGCTACACCCACTTTCCTGTCATTTCCATTTGCATGAAATATCTTTCTATCCCCTCACTGAATCTGTGTGTGTCTTTCACCCTAAAGTGGGTCTGTTGCAGTCAGCATACAGTAGATTCTTGTTTTATTATCCAGCCTGCCACTCTGTGTCTTTCGATCAGAGCCTTTAGTCCATTGATGTTTAAAGTGATTATCATTAAGTATGTATTTATTGCCATTTTAAACCTTGTTTTCCAGTTGATTTTGTAGTTCTTCTTTGTTCCTTCTGTCTTTTTATTTTTCCTTTTGTGGTTTGATGGTTTTCTTTTATATTATGCTTGAGTTCCTTTTTTTTAGGTTTTTGTGACTCTATTGCCTGTTTTTGATCTGTGATTGCCCTGGTTTTCAAGTATGTTAAGCCATAGCTATATCTACTTGCTTTAGACTGATAATCATGTAACTTCAAACAACATTTTGAAGTATCTACATTTTCTTATTCCTGCCGTGCCCCCCCTGCCACATTTTACATCTTCATGGTTATCCTTTTGCTATTCATTGTGTTTATAATCACTGTCACAAAATTTTTTGATTGTTTTTTAATCTATGTGCTGGCTTATTTAAGTGATATTCAGTCCTTCTATATATTTTCTTTTCCTATTGTGATTTTCCCTTTCCTATAGATTCTTGCTTCTTTTCTATTTAGAGAATACATTTCAATATTTCTTTTACGTTAGGTTTAGTATTGCTGTACTCTTTTACTTTTTGCTTGTCTGAGAAATTCTTATCTCTCATTCTATTCTAAATGACAGTCTTGCTAGGCAGAGTATCCTACCTAGGCAGGGTTTTCCCTTTCAGGACTTTGAATATATCTTGCCATTGCCTTCTGGCCTGCAAAGTTTCTGTAGAGAAATCAGCTGATAGCCTTATGGGGCTCCCTTGTAACTGACTCTTTGTTTTATGCTTGCTGCGTATGGAATCCTCTCTTTGTCTTTAATGGTTGACATTTTATTTGTGATATGTCTGGTTGGGGGTCTGTTCGGGTTCATCCTGTTTGGGACCATCCTTACTTCCTGTACCTGAATGTCTGTTTCCTTCTTTAGGTTTGGAAAGTTTTCAGCCATAATTCCCCTTTTTTTTTTTTTAATTCAAGTATAGTTGGTTTTCAACTTTGTGTTAGTTTCTGCAGTACAGCAAAGTGATTCAGTTATATGTACATATATATTCTTTTTCAGATTCTTTTCCATTATAGGTTATTAAAAGATAGTGAATATTGTTCCTTGTGCTATGCAGTAGGCCCTTGTTATTTATCTGTTTTATATATAGTAGTGTGTATCTGTTAATTTCAAACTCCTAATTTATACCTCCCCCCTCTCACCTTTAATAACCACAAGTTTGTTTTCTGTGTCTGTGAGTCTACTTCTGTTTTGTAAATAAGTTCATTTGTGTCCTATTTTTGATTGCACATATAAGGCTCAGATGTCAGTCTTGCCTCCAGCAAGGGTGTGCTCCCAAAGCCCAACATGGCTAGAGCTGCACCCCACCATGAGCATGCTGACAATGGGGCCACTAGGGCAGACCCACGCTTCCATCCTGTGTGCACCCACCATGGCAGCCCAGATCACAGTCTAGGCCCTTGAGGCTGTCTCCCCACAACCAAACCAAGGCCTCTCACTGGGTCTGTCCAGTGAAGCCCGAGTTTTACCACCCAGCCACTTCATGCACCAGCAAGTGTGCATCATGGGCTGGGAAATGTGGTGACACGGCAGCGACCATCTGTGCCGGCCCCTCTCTACCCTGCCTGGCAGCAAGCCAGCTTCTACACCCTCTTCTTGAGCAAATTCTAAGCCACTCCAGCTCCCTGTATGTTCCAGCAGACCTCTGAGCCAGTGAAGGAAGTTCCCAGGTTGAAGGAACCTTTCCTCTTTCACAGCTCCCTCCAAGGGGTGCAGGTCCCATCTCAATTCCTTCCTTTTTTCCCTTTCGTTTTACCCAGTTACATGGGGATCTTTCTTGTGGTTTTGGTTCCATAGGAGATCTTCTGCCAGCTTTCAGTTGGTATTCTGTGAGAATTGTTCCACATGTAGATGGACTTTTGATATGTTTGTGGGGAGAGGTGAGCTCCATATCCTTCTACTCTGCCATCTTGAATTCCTTCTCCCCATTTTAACAATATTTTAAGTCTTAGTATTGGTTGGTACTGGGCATCCTTACCTACAATTGTCCCTGGAAATTTCTCACTGACCATCTTTCTGCCAACCTATTGCCCAATACCTCCCACCCACCTTTTCCTCTCCTTTTAACTTCTTAAGCAGAGTAGTTCATCTGTCTGCTTGTTTCTGTATATTCCAGAGGGGAAAATGCCCTCTGCACTCTCTTTTGAGAAAAAAGGCTTGGAAAATTATGTACTACAGAAAACCTTGCTTATCCTTAAGAGGAACTCTGATGCTAGTGATTAAGGTAATATTTTTTTTCACCCCTGAAATAGATAGCTGTATTATTCCTTGAAGCCTAAGTTGATGCACACTCTAAGGTCACATTGTAGGTATTCAAAAGATACTTGTGGATTGACCAGGTAGGAGAAAAATGGCAGGAAAACCAGATTCAGGATTGATTCAGGAGTAAAGAAAATAAAGTGTATGGAATTAACAGGTATTAATTTTAAAAATTAAAACAGAAATCCCACACCATTTTAGATGACTTCTCAGGACATAAATTGCTTCTCTCAGTCCAAGATAACAAGAAGCTGAATCCCAAAATTATCTCCATGCCTTGGGTTAGCTAACACCTGGCATCACCACCAAGTTCTGCCCAGACTCTTCTGAAAAGCCTCTAAGGTAAATTTGCTTTGGAATTTGCTGGTTGACCTGATTTTTAAAGTAAGGATTCTTTTCAGTCTGTGCCCTGAGTCCTTAGGACTGCAACATCCTGAGCAGATGTGAATGAACTAGTGGAACCTTAAAACCTTGGGTGAAGCAAGGAAATTGTGTTGAACTTAATTTCCTTAGGAGACGAAAAATAATTCTATTGTAAACAGCCAGAACTATTTTGATTATATAACTAGAGAAATAATAGATTCCTGTTTTCATTAAATATGTTAAAATAAAATATGTAATTAATCTTCTAGAAATAAAATCACCTGAAAACTAATTTGATGCATACACACACACATACTTGCTTTACAACTTCTTATTGTCTAAATCTGCCTGAATGTTTTTCAAAAACCGTTCTCTCCCAGTGGAAGACTTCACTGATCAATTTTAACATTCAGTGATTTTTTTAAAAGGTAAGATCAATATAAATAATCTCTCTAACATACGTACAGCAGAGATTGTGAAGAATTTGCTGATTTGGTCCCAAGGGTTCTACTCAAGCAAACTTTGTACTCCTAGTATTATGAGAACCTTAGGCTAGTGCTTGGGAGAGCTGCATGGTTAAGTGAGACCTTGAAGAAGGAAGGTGATGCTTTAAAAATTACATGTCTGAATAAATTTTATACACTGAAGTGAAATTTACTTGTCATTGTTTTTTGGGTTTCTTTTTTCAAAATTTTTTGGTTTCTTGGGTGTTTTTTTTTTTTTTTTTGGTCAAACGTCTGTTTCTATGTTTGGGAATTCTCCATCATATGAATCTTGAATCTTGGTGAGAGCATGTATCAGTCAGATTAAGCTAAATATGCCATGATAACAAATGACTCCCCCAAATCATAATGGCTTAAGGTTTAATTCCTGCTAATGCTGCATATCCATCATGGGTTGGCTATGGCTCTGCTCTACATCATCTTCACTTCTTGTACCCAGGTTGATGTGGCAGTTCCAATCTAGAATATTGCTGTTCTTGTTTTCTTAATTGAAGTATAGTTACTGTACAATATTATTTAAGTTATAGGTGTACAATATCGTGATTCACAATTTTTAAAGGTTATACTCGATTTATAGTTATTATAGAATAATGGCTATATTCCCTGTGTTATGCAATATTTATAATTTTCTTGTTTCTAATTGTGGCCTTTTCTTTTCCACTTAGAGAAGTTCCTTTAGCATTTGTTGTAAAGTTGGTTTAGTGGTGCTGAATTCTTTTAGCTTTTGCTTACCTGTAAAGCTTTTGATTTCTCCATCAAATCTGAATGAGAGCCTTGCTGGGTAGAGTATTCTTGGTTGTAGGTTTTTCCTTTTCATCACTATAAATATATTCTGCCACTCCCTTCTAGCCTGCAGAATTTCTGCTGAAAAATCAGCTGATATCCTTATGGGGATTCCTTGTATGTTATTTGTTGCTTTTCCATTGCTGCTTTTAATATCTTCTCATTGTCTTTAATTATTGTCAGTTTGATTAATATGTTTCTTGGCATGTTCCTCCTTGGGTTTATCCTCTGTGGGACTCTCTGCACTTCTTGGACTTGAGTGAGTCTTTCCCTTCCCATGTTAGGGGACTTTTCGACAATAATCTCTTCAAATATTTTCTCAGGCCCTTTCTCTCTCTCTTCTCCTTCTGGAATCCCTGTAATGTGAAAGTTTGTGTGTTTAATGTTGTCCCAGAGGTCTCTCAGACTGTCCTCATTTCTTTTCATTCTTTTTTCTTTATTCTGTTCCATCGCAGTGATTTCCATCACCCTGTCTTCCAGATCATTTATTTGTTCTCCTGTCTCATTTATGCTGCTATTCATTTCTTCTAGTGTATTTTTCATTCCAGTTATTGTATTGTTCATCTCTGTTTGTTCTTTAAATTTTCTAGCTCTTTGTTAAATATTTCTTGTATCTTCTCAGTCTGTGTCTCCATTCTTTCCCCAATATCTTGGATCATCTTTACTATCATTACTCTGAATTCTTTTTCAAGTACATTGCCTATCTCCACTTCACTTAGTTGTTCTTCTGGGTTTTTATTTTGTTCCTTCATCTGGACCATATTTCTCTTCTGTCTCACTTTGTCTGACTTTCTTTGTTTGTGGTCTCCTTTCCACGGGCTGCAGGGACATAGTTCCTCTTGCTTCTGGTGACTGCCCCCTGGTGGGTGAGGTTGGTCCAGGGGCTTGTGCAAGCTTCCTTGTAGGAGGGACTGGTGCCTGCCCACTGGTGGGTAGAGTTGGGTCTTGTCCCTCTCGTGGGCAAGGCTGTGTCAAGGGGTATGTTTAGAGGTGTCTGTGAACTCGGTGCTACTTTAAGCAGCCTGTCTGTTGATGGGTAGGGCTGTGTTCCCACCCTGCTGGTTGTTTGGCCTGAGGTGTCCCAGCATGGAGCCTGCAGGCTCGTGAGTGGGGCCAGGTCTCTGTGCCAAAATGGTGAACTCTGAGAGAGCTCATGAGGGTCGGTATTCCCTGGGGCCTCTGCCACCAGTGACCTTGCCCCCACAGTGAGCCACAGTTGACCTTCGTCTCCCCAGGAGACCCTCCACGACCTGCCAGTAGGTTTAGCCCACGCTCCTATGGAGTCACTGCTTTGTGCTGGGTCCCAGTGAATGTGAAACCTTGTGTGCGCCCTCCAAGAGTGGTGTCTGTTTCCCCCAGTCCTGTGGAACTCCTACACTAAACTCCTGCTGGCCTTCACAGCTAAATGCTCTGGGGGCTGCTCATCCCAATGCCAGATCCTCAGGCTGGGGAGACTTACGTGGGGCTCAGAACTCTCACTCCTGTGGGAGAACATCTGCTATATTATTATTTTCCAGTTTGTGGGTTGCCCGCCTGGCAGGTATGGGAAAGGGGCAGGTAAGCACCCCTCTTACCGTGTCATTGTGGCTTTTGCTTTGTCTTTGGATGTAAAACGTCTTTTTTGGTAGGTTCTAGTCTTTTTGCCAATGGTTATTCAGCAGTTAGTTGTGATTTTGGTGTTTTCATGAGGAGGGTGAGCTCAAGTCCTTCTACTTTGCCATTTTATCTGGATGAGTGTTCCCTTTTATCCACATCCTCCTCATCATTTGTTCTTTGTGTTCTTTTTGGTGATAGCCATCCTGACAGGTGTGAGGTGATATCTCATTGTGGTTTTGATTTGCTTTTCCCTGATCATTAGTGATGTTGAGCATCTTTTCATGTGCCCGTTGGCCATCTGCATTTCCTCTTTGGAAAAATGTTTGTTCGGGTCTTCTGACCAATTTTTTTTTTTTTTTTTTTTTTTTTTTTTTGGTTAACGTTCTCCCGTTGTGGAGCACGGGCTCCAGATGCGCAGGCTCAGCGGCCATGGCTCATGGGCCCAGCCACTCCGCGGCATGTGGGACCTCCCCGGACCGGGGCACAAACCCGTGTCCCCTGCATCGGCAGGCAGACTCTCAACCACTGCGCCACCAGGGAAGCCCCTTCTGACCATTTTTTAATCAGGTTGTTTGTGGTTTTACTGATGTTGAATTGTTTGAGCTAGTTATATATTTTGGATATTAACCCTTATCAGTCATATAAATTGCAAATATTTTCTCACATTCAGTAGGTTATCTTTTCATTTTGTCAGTGGTTTCATTTACTGCAGAAAACCTTTTAAGTTTGATTAGGTCCAATTTGCTTATTTTTGCTTTTATTTCCTTTGCTTTAGGAGACAGATCAAAAGAAATATTGCTACAATTTATGGCAAAGAGTGTTCTGCCTATGTTTTCCTCTGTGAGTTTTATGGTTTCTGGTCTTACGTTTAGGTCTTTATTCCATTTTTAGTTTATTTTTGTATGTGGTGTTAGAGAATGTTCTAATTTCATTCTTTTACATGTAGCTGTCTAGTTTTCCCAGCACTACCTACTTACTGAAGAGACTGTCTTTTCTCCACTGTATATTGTTGCCTTTGTCATAGATTAGTTGACCGTAGTCGTGTGTGGGTTTATTTCTGGGCTCTGTATTCAGTTCCATTGATCTGTGTCTGTTTTTGTGCCAGTACCATGCTGTTTCATTACTGTTGCTTTGTAGTATAGTCTGAAGTCAGGGAGCATGATTCCTTTAGCTCCCTTCTTTCTCAAGATTGTTTTGGGTATTCAGTGTCTTTCCTGTTTCCATACAAATTTAGAAATTATTGGTTCTAGTTCTGTGAAAAATGCCATTGGTAATTTGATAGCGATTGCACTGAATCTGTATATTGCCTTGGGTAGTATGTTCATTTTAACAAAAGTAATTCTTCCAATCCAAGAACATGTTCTTTCTTTTCGTCTGTTTGTGTCATCTTAAATTTCTTTCGTTAGTATCTTATAGTTTTCCAAGTACAGGTCTGTTACCTACTTAGGTAGATTTATTCCTAGGTACTTTTTTCTTTTTTGATGTGATGGTAAATGAAATTGTTAATTTCTCTACCTGCTAGTTCATTGTTAGTGTATAGAAATACAACAGATTTCTCTATATTTATTTTGTGTTCTGTAACTTTACAGAATTCATTGATTAGCTATAGTAGTTCTCTGGTGGTGTCTTTAGGATTTTCTATGTTTACTATCATGTCATCTGTGAGTACTGACACTTTTACTTCTTCTTTTCCAATTTGGATTCCTTTTACTTCTTTTTCTTGTCTGATTGCTCTGGCTATGACTTACAATACTGTGTTGAATAAAAGTATTGAGAGTGGTCATCTTTGTCTTGTTCTTGATCTTAGAGGAAATGCTTTCAGCTTTTCACTGTTGAGTGTGATGTTAGGGGTGGGTTTGTCTTGTATGGCCTTTATTATGCTGAGGTATGCTTCCTCGGTGACAACTTTCTGGAGAGTTTTTATCATAAATGGATGTTGCAATTTGTAAAAAGTTTTTCTTCATCTATTGAAGTGATCATATGGTTTTTATTCTTCAGTTTGTTAATGTGGTGTATCACATTGATTGATTTGCATATAGCAAAAACTCCTTGCATCCTCGGGATAAATCCCACTTGATTATGGTGTATGACTTTTTAATATATTGTTGGATTTGATTTGCTTATATTTTGTTGAGGATTTTTTTTTTTTTTTTTTTTTGCGATATGTGGGCCTCTCACTGTCGTGGCCTTTTCCCGTTGCCGGACGCGCAAGCTCAGCGCCCATGGCCCACGGGCCCAGCCGCTCTGCGGCACGTGGGATCCTCCCGGACCGGGGCACGAACCCGTATCCCCTGCACCGGCAGGCGGACTCTCAACCACTGCGCCACCAGGGAGGCCCTTGTTGAGGATTTTTATATCTCTGTTCATCAGTGATATTGGCCTGTAATTTTCTTTTTTTGTGATATCTTTGGTTTTGTTATCAGGGTTATTCTGGTCTCATAGAATGAGATCAGAAGTGTTCCTTCCTCTGCAATTTTTGGAATAGTTTCAGAAGGGTAGGTGTTAACTCTTATCTAAATGTTTGGTAGGATTCACCTGTGAAGCTATCTGGTCCTGGACTTCTGTTTGTTGTGAGTTTTTAAATTACTGATTCAATTTCATTACCGGTAATTGATCTGTTCATATTTTCTATCTTTTCTGGTGCAGTCTTCGGAGATTGTACCTTTCTACGTATTTGTCCATTTCTTCTAGGTTGTCCACCTTATTGGTATATGTTGTTCATAATAGTCTCTTAAGATCTTTTGTATTTCTGTGGTGTCGGTTGTAACTTCTTTTTCACTTTTGATTTTATTGATTTGGGCCCTGTCCCTTTATTTCTTGATGAGTCTGGCTAAAGGTGTATCAATTTTTTAAATCTTTTTAAAGAGCCAGCTTTTAGTTTCATTGATCTTTTCTGTTGTTTTCTTTGTCTGTTTTATTTCTGCTCTCATCTTTATGATTTCTTTCCTTCTATTGACTTTTTGTTTCTTGTTCCTTTAGATGTAAGTTTAGGTTGTTTGAGATTTTTCTTATTTCCTGATGTAAGCCTGTATTGCTATAAACTTTCCTCTTAGAACTGCTTTTGCTGAATCCCATAGGTTTTACATCATCCTGTTTTCATTCTCATTTGTCTGTAGGTATTTTTTTAATTCCTCTTTGATTTCTTCAGTGATCCATTGGTTGTTTAGTATCATGTTGTTTAGCCTCCACATGTTTGTGTTTTTTTGCAGTTCTTTCCATGTGGTTGGTTTCTAGTTTCATAGCATGTAGTTGGAAAAGATGCTTGATATTTTAATTTTCTTAAATTTACCGATGCTGGTTTTGTGGCCTAGCACGTGATCTATCCTGGAAAATGTTCCATGTGCACTTGGAAAGAATGTGTATTCTGCTGCCTTCAGATGGAATGCTCTCTAAATATCAATTAAGTACATTTGGTCTAATGTGTTATTGAAGGCCTGTGTTTCCTTATTGATTTTCTGCCTGGCTGATCTGTCCCTTGGTGTAAGTGGGGTGTTAAAGTCCTCTACTATTATTGTATTACTGTCAGTTTCTCCTTTTATATCTCTTAATTCTTGCCTTATATATTTATGTGCTCTTATGTTGGGTACATGCGTATGTACAGTTGTTATATCTTCTTCTTTGATTGATCCCTTGATGATTATGTAGTGTCCTTCTTTGTCTCTTGTCCTTCTTTTAAAGTTTATTTTGTCTGATATAAGTATTGGTACTCCAGCTTTCTTTTGATTTCCATTTGCATGGAATACCTTTTTCCATCCCCTCACTTTCAGTCCATATGTGTCTCTAGATCTGAAGTGAGTCTCTTGTTGGCAGCATATATATGGGTCTTGTTTTTGTATCCATTCAGTGAGTCGATATCTTTTAGTTGTATTGGTACTCAGCTTTCTTTTGATTTCCATTTGCATGGAATACCTTTTTCCATCCCCTCACTTTCAGTCCATATGTGTCTCTAGATCTGAAGTGAGTCTCTTGTTGGCAGCATATATATGGGTCTTGTTTTTGTATCCATTCAGTGAGTCGATATCTTTTAGTTGGAGCATTAATTTGCTTACATTTAAGGTAATTATTGATATGCATGTTTTTATTGCCCTTTTGTTCATTGTTTTGGATTTGTTTTTGTTGGTCTTTTCCCCCCTTCTTTTGTTCTCTTCTCTTGTAATTTGATGTCTATCTTTAGTGTTATGTTTGGATTCCTTTATTTTGTGTGTGTATCTCTTGTAGGTTTTTGGTTTGCGGTTACCATGAGGTGTTTGTGTAGCAGTCTATATATATGTGTGTGAATTTTTAAAGTTGCCAATCTCTTAATTTTAAATTTGTTTTAAAAACCCTGCATTTGTACTCTCCTCCAATCACGATTACTCTTTGTGGTATCATATTTTACATTTAATTGTTTTGAGTATCCCTGAACTGCTTATTGTGCTTACCGATGATTTTACTACTTTTGTCTTTTAACCTCCCTACTAGCTTTGTGTGTTGATGATTTCCTACCTTTACTGTATGTTTGCCTTTACTGGTGAGCTTTTTCATTTTGTAATTTTCTTGTTTCTCATTGTGGCCTTTTCTTTTCCACTTAGAGAAGTTCCTTTAGGATTGGTTGTAAAGCTGATTTGGTGACGCTGAATTCTTTTAGCTTTTGCTTACCTACAAAGCTTTTGATTTCTCCATCAAATCTGAATGAGAGCCTTGCTGTGTAGAGTATTCCTGGTTGTAGGCTTTTTCATTTCATCACTTTAAATATATTGTGCCACTCATTTCTGGCCTGCAGAATTTCTGCTGAAAAATCAGCTGATAGCTTTATGGGAAGTCCCCTGTATGCTATTTGCTGTTTTTCCCTTGCTGCTTTTAATATTTTCTCTTTATCTTTAATTTTTGTCATTTTAGTTAGAATGTGTCTTGATGTGTTCCTCCTTAGGTTAATCCTGTATGGGACTCTCTGTGCTTCCTGGACTTCAGTGACTGTTTCCTTTCCCAGTCAGGGAAGTTTTCAGCTATTATGCCTTTAAATATTTTCTCAGGCCTTTTCTCTTTCTCTTCTCCTTTTGGGACTTGTATAATGCAAATATTAGTGCACTTGTTGTCCCAGTGGTCTCTTAAACTGTCTTCATTTCTTTTCATTCTTTTCTCTTTTTTCTGTTCAGCGGCAGTAATTTCCACTATTCTGTCTTCAAGATCACTGATCTTTTCATCTGTATCATTTAGTATACTATTGATTCCTTCTAGTGTATTTTTCATTTCACTTACTGCATTCTTCATCTCTGTCTCGAAGTTATTTTTATTTTCTAACTCTTTATTATAAACTTCTACCTTCTCGCTCTGTGCATCCATTCTTCTCCCAAGTTCTTTGATTATCTTTAGGATCATTACCTTGAGCTCTTTCTCAGGTAGATTGCCTATCTCCACCTCACTTAGCTCTTCTTCTGGGGTTTTATCATTTTCCTTTATCTGAAACATGTTCCTCTGCCATCTCATTTTGCTTAAGTCACTGTTTGTAATTTTATGTATCTGGTAGGTTGGTTACCTTTCCCACCCTTGGAGAAATGGCCTTCTGTAGGAGACATTCTGTGCATCTCAGCAGTGCACTCCCCTGTTGTCACCCAAGCTATATGCTAAAGTGGTTCCCCCTATGAGGGATGTGTGGGTCTTTCAGTTGTGGCAGGATGACTGTGTGGGCAGTCTGGTAGCTTCACTGGCCCCTAGTCTAGTTGGTTGTCAGACCCTGCATTGTGCAGAGGCTTCCAGCTGCTTGTTGGTGGGGCCTGGTCACAAGGCATCTGACTGCAGAACCCCCGAGGGCTCTGGGGCTAATGCTGGCTCACTGGTGGGCAGAGTCAGAAGACTCCAGGGCTGTTGCCTGCCCACTGGTGGGTGAAGCCAGGTCCTAGGGTTAGTGCTAGATTACTGGCAGGCAGAGCCAGATCCTGGAATCTGGCTGCAGGGCCCAGGGACCCTAGAGCTTGTGTCAGCTCTCCAGGGGGCAGGGGGGAAGATGCCTGACACAGTTGGGTATGGGGTCCATGGCGTCTTGAAGCTTGTTTGACCTGATAGTGGGTAGGGCTGGGGCCCAGCTGATCCCAGAGTAGGGTCTGGCCTCCTGTGGGCAGGTTGGGTCTGCAGGCTGTGGGTTTGCGGTTTTCTGGTGTCTGCCCCCTGGTGAGTGAGGCTGGTCCAGAGGCTAATGGAGCCTTCCCGGAGGGCAGGACAAGTACTTGCCCACTGGTGGGTGGAGCTGTGTCTAGAGGCACGTCTATAGTCAACTGTGGGCTCAGGAAATCTTTTGGCAAGCTGTCTGCTGATGGGTGGGACTTCGTCCCCACCCAGTTAGTTGTTTGACCTGAGGCTATCAGCACTGATGCCTACAGGCTGTTGGGTGGGGCCGGGTCTTGGTGCTAATGAGCTAGAGGGAGAATCTTATAATGGTGCTGTCAGCACCGGTATCCATGTGGTAGAGGAAGCTCCCAATAACGGTTGCACCAGTGTCTTTGTCCTCAGGGTAAGCCACAGCTGACCCTTGCCTCTCTGGGGGAATCTCTGAGACCAGCAGGTAGGTCTGGCCCAGGCTTCTATCAGATTACTGCTCTTGTCTAGGGTCCCAGAGCATTTGAGATTTTGTGTATGCCCTGTAAGAGTGAAGTCTATTTCTTCCAGTCGTTTGGGACTCCTGAAATTAAGCCCTGCTGGCCTTCAAACCCAAATGCTATGGAGACTCATCTTCCCAGTGCAGGACCCCTGTCTTGGGGAGCCTGACATGGGGTTCAGAACCCTTACTCCTGTGGGAGAACCTCTGCAATATAATTATTCTCCAGTTTGAGGGTCACCCACCTGGGGGGTATGGGACTTGATTATATGGCACATTTGTCCTTCCTATCCATCTCATCGTTCCCTCTTTGTGTCTTCAGTTGTAGAAGATATTTTCTGATAGGTTCTAGTCTTTTTCATCTGCAAATAGTTGTGATTTGGGTGTTCTTGTGAGAGGACAGGGTCTTTCTACGCTGCCGTCTTGGCTGGTCTTGAAAGTACACACTGGCTCTTAATGCTTCCACTTGGAAGTTATCCATATCATTTCTGCTTATAATTTTAATGGCCAAAACAAGCAACATGGTCAAGCCAGATGTCAAAGAGACAGGAAAGTATAATACTCCCCCTAGGGAGGGGCAGCAAACATTTGGGAACAAAAATGTAGTATTGTAGACAGAACCTTCCTTTCCACTTTAAGAGCTTGAAAAGACTAGACTAACAGGGATGGCCTAGGATTGGCTAATCAGATTAACCCACCTGGACTCTCTGAATTGAGAGCTGGCTATGAAAAGCAGCAGGGTCAATGGAGAAGTCATTCTGGGTCTAAAGGGCAGCGATGCCAGCTGTAGTATCCAACAGCCAGGGCTGGTGACATCTTCCAGGTCCTCACTGGACTAGTTCTGTGATATGATTTTGGTTGTTTGCTTATTTTTAGCCTCTCTTGTTCCTGTTGGCTTCATGGGTTTAGTGATCCAGTCTTCTTAGCAATTCTGTGAGCCACCCAGTAGTGTCTGATACATCTTTTCTGTATAAATATAAGTCAATCATTCTCTGTTGCTTTCAGTTAAAAACCTGATTGATACAGTAAGGCTTTCGGCCAGCCCAAACATTTCCTCAATTCAACTTCTGAACACCAGGTAGTTGTTGCCCAAGGCCCTGTTACCCCTGTACAAATGAAAGCGTAGGAAAATATCAGGGCAATTTACACTAAAAGATACTGGATAGGAAAGGCTGGGAGGGGCCCGGATCAGTCTTGGATTCTGTGCACTCATTAGATTGAGAGGTACTGGATGTCAAAAAATAAATGTGGGAAGGGCTTTATTAGGTAGGGACTGGGGTAATCTTGAGTTAGAAAGTATAAAAAATGCGGTAAGGTTTCGTTAGGATGACCAGATATTCTGGGTTGCTCAGGACAGTCCCAGGTTACAATTTTTGTGAATCGGTTCATGCCTATCAATTATTTTAATTGTCCTCCTTTACTCTAAAACATATCCTAGCTGAGGCAATAAATTGTATGACCACTCCAGCTGTAATGGAAATGCTCCTGGACCGGAAGTCAGAAGATCTGCGTTGTAATCACAGGGTAGCACTAATTTGTGGAGTGACCAGTAAACTTTCTGAACCTTCACTTCCTCATCTATAAAGTGGAGGAGTTCATTTAGATCACTGGTTGGCAAATTGTGTTCCAGTTTTCAAGACCTATCTCAAAGTCCCCTGCAGTGGGAAAAAGTGGAGGCCAAATGGGGGAAGCTCTGACACTCCCAGAGAACCTCTACTTGTTTGTTTCATACCTTGGGGTTGTACCTAACTTTTTGTTTGTAAAAAGTGTTCTTTCAATAAGAAACACGCACACGCACACACACACACACACACACACACACACACACACACACGAAAATCACTGGCCTGGATAATCTCTCAGACTTCAACAGTCAGATTCCTAAAACTTGCTCTACTTCTGTAACTTCCATATCCTAGACCCTGAGCTGGTGATGAAATGAAGGGAATCCTTAGGAGGGGCCTTCTTCACTGCTTGGTTCTTCCTTTCATTTTAAAGAGACAAATGCCAAACTCCTCATTCTGCAGGTAACAAGTTCCATAAAAGTGATGCTGAATTTACTTATTTATTTTAAGTTTTAAAAATATCCCTAAGCCCACTTTTCCATCTTGGTCTCCTGCTTCTAATCTGTCCCCAGACATACCTTAAGCTTTCCTGTAGCTCTGCCTCAGGTCCCTCATCCACCCTCGGCCAACACTTAGAGTTCGGCCCTAGTCCCATCTCTTCGCCGCCCTCAACCACCACAGCCTCTGGGATGGCTTCCGCCCTCCATTCTGGCCTTCTACACCTTGTTTGGCAATTAGTATATGTTGCTTCATGTGCTATAGTCTTTCAGGTCTAAACACACTCCTTTAGATTCTGCTCTGGGATGCCAAGGCTGGAACTCTGCCACCTCCATTTCTCCTTTGCCAATTGGCTTCCTGTTACACGTTGCCAATAGTGGTAATTCCAGAGAGATTAGAAGGCAGGAGGGAGAGAAAATGGACTTGCTTCTTCCTGCATGCCTGCTATTGCTGTCAATGTTGCCCCCAGGCAGTAGAGGTTGGTTCTGACCTCCAACTTCCTTCCCTATACCCACAACCAGTTTCATCATACAACCTCAGAGGTACCAGCAGTAGCCAAGCAATGCTCTCACCTCAGACATCTGAGTTTCAGTTCTTCAGGCTCCCCCTCTTCAAGCTCTTGAGATAAAAGCCCTTGCCAGGCAGCCCGCCTACCCAGGTCTGAGCCCCAGCTCCATGAGGCACTTGGTCTGTATTCCTGAGTTACCAGAGGCCCTTTACTTTCTCAGAAGTCTAGGCCCCAGTTCAACAGGCCTCTCCTCTGAACTTCAAGGTTCTGATGACCCAATCACTTCCTTCCTTTTGTGCCCTAAGCATTAGGGGTAGTAGCTACTCCCTGTAGCTATTATCTATTTTCCCTCAGTATTCTCCTTTTCCTTTTTCAGGCTTCCAACACCCATTTAACCGATTCCCCATATTGAATTATCTCTGTTGAAATACTTAGTGAAGTTTCTGTTTTCCTGATTGGGCCCCAACTGGCCTACCATGAATTGTAATTTACCATGTTACACGTATTTTTATTTCTCGACTATACTGGAAACCTTCTTTATTGTACTTTTAGCTACACCCAAAGGAACTCAACAAAAATTTGCTTGTTAATTGATAAGTGTATAAGATTCATGAGTAGGAGAAAGGATGAAAGGTGGAAAGAGCAGGACTTCAGACAAACAGGTCTGAGTTCAAAGTACAGTTTCAATGGTCTCTGTTACTTAACTTCCTTAAGCCTCAAATTCTCAACCATAAAGTAGCATAACGTTTATTCTACAGGTGTGGTGGGGGGCAAACATGAGGAAAGGTAGGTAAAGTGCTTAGAAGGGAGCCTCGTGCATATTTCAGATTCATAGATGGTGCTCCTCCCTCCTCCTGCTCGGATCACTTTGAATTTTCAGTAGCTCCTATGTCTGCTGGGTAGGTGGTCATCTCTAGGCATTTCTGTACCCCTTGGGTATTTGTAGCAGAAGCACAATTCCCCTGACTCTAGGGCTAGGTTGAGAGTTAGGACTTAAATGAGTAAGCATAATAGCATTCCCCACATCCTCCCTCATGATTGAGTCTTTCCTCTAATTAAACACACACACACACACACACACACACACACACACACACACACACACACTGCTACCCTTGACCCTTCTTTGCAATCTAACACAAGCTTTCTTCCCTTTGCCACCAAACTTCCTAATGAAGCCCACACGCATCCTGATCCATGTACTCCTGCAGTCCAGAGCAGCCGTAGGGGCCTGCTTCTTTATCCATCTCTCTCTCTCTCAGCATTCCTAGCCTGTGTCTGTCTCTCTTATTCTCTCTCTCTTTGTCTTTTAATGCTGGCTCTGTTTTCTTCTAACATCCAACTGCTCAATCTACTCTATATATCAGAGTCCAGATCCTGGACAGAGCTGGTTTAAATAGCTAATTATTATGTTTGCTTTGTACCAGACCTCCTCATAGGTCACCTACCAGCCTACAGATGGACTGCTCTTGGGTCAGTCACCCATGTCTGGTCAGTCTCTGGCCACTGTCCTGCAGCAGTCCACCTAGCATGTTTTTCTTGTGTTGGTGCTTAGGGTGGAGCAGTGTTTATTAGCAAGGAAAGCTGGACTTGGTAGGCACTGTGACGCATATGTCGTGGACATGCCCTGTTTGCATCAAAGTATTAACAATTTTCCTAATCATCAAATCCAATGAATGCTTCCCAATTTTCACCGTACCTAATTCTCTGGGGTGTTTCATATGGCTGACCACTTACTTTTTGACAGTTCTAAGTTCCCTACCTTCCCTACCACAAGCCTGGTTCTCTCCTTACCATTCTTGCCAATCTCCCTTGCTGGTTTCTGTACTCCACTCGCTGCTTACTTTGATGAAGCAGCTAGTCCATGGACTTTCCAATGTAGACGTAACGTCTAAGATGTCCTTCATACCCACACCCTTGTTGCCCAGTGGTACTGCAGCCTGTATGTGCATGAGGAGCAATCTGGAGGGAGTAGTCGGGGCTTCAGAGTTTCCAGTCAGCAACTGCAGGGTACTGAAGAACTCTAGTGCCATGGTCAGGAATTAGGAGCTGCTGACTGTGCTAGAGGGAAGGGCTCCAGGCGGTTAATATCACAAACATTCTGCCTCTGTCCTTTTCCATTGCAAATATGTGAAGCGTTCTCCAAGATATGTCTATCAATATGAAGGCTGTTAGATAATTCCAGACCGATCCTTTAAATATTCACTGGTGGCACCTTCTGTCAAAATGTCCTGTGCCTCCCTTTTCAGGCTCTCTTCAATCAAAACACACTGCTGTAAATAAGCTAAAGAATATTTAAAACTGAAGGTGAATTTAAGTCAATGAGTTTCCCCTACAGGGTTTTATTTTAAGCCTCATCATTTTGATGGGAAGGACTCTGCCCTTTTTTTTTTTTTTTTTTCTTGCGTTATGCGGGCCTCTCACTGTTGTGGCCTCTCCCATTTGCGGAGCACAGGCTCCGGACGCGCAGGCTCAGCGGCCATGGCTCACGGGCCCAGCCGCTCCGCGGCATGCGGGATCCTCCCGGACCGGGGCACGAACCCGCGTCTCCTGCATCGGCAGGCGGACCCTCAAGCACTGCGCCACCAGGGAAGCCCAGGACTCTGCCCTTTTTAAAGGATGTTCCTGTGAAGGCAAACAAGTAAGAGTAAGGGACGTATCATTTAGAGCTGAGGGTGAGAGGGTGGTGGAGGCAGATTTCACTCTCTGAAATCAGAGTACCAGGGGACCTAACTCTAATTCCTTTTTAGAAAAGAAAAAAGTTAAAATACAGTAAAATTGACTTTCTCCCTGTATTTTATAAAATTCAGGACATATATAGATTTGTTACCACCACTGCAAACAGGATACAGTGATGTTCCATCACTCCAAGAATTCCGTCCTGCTATCTCTCTGTAGTCATGCTCTGCCCCCACCCCAAGCCCTAGTAACCACTTAGCTGTCCTCTACTTCTACAGTTTTGTCTTCTAGAGAATGTCATATAAATAGAATCATATGTGGTATAACCTTATGTCATAGTCGTCTTATGTATTACACCTACATACATTGACAATACATACACCAGACAATGCTATATTTTTTGCTTTCAAACCATCAGAAAATTAACAGAAAAATAATTTATTGTATTTGCCCATACATTTATAATTTCTGTCGCTCTCCCTTCTTTCTTGAAGTTCAAACTTTCTTTTTGGTATTATTTCCTCTCTTTATAAAGAATTTCCTTTAGCAGTTCTTTTGGAACATATATGCTGGGGTGGGGGAGGAGATTGAGACATCCTTCATCTGAGAATGTCTTTAATTCACATTCATTCCTGAAGAATATTTTTCCAGGATTTAGAATTCAGGGTTGAAAGGTCTTTTCCTTCAGCACTTATAAAATGTTGTTCCACTTCCTTCTGGCTTTCTTGGTTTCTGATGAAAAAACACAGTCATTCCAATTGTTCCCCCTATAAGTAATGTATCATTTTTCTCATTTTTTTTCTTTTGGGGATTTGTTTTTGTTTTTTTTTTTTCCTGTAGACTCTAGCAATTTGATTATGCATGTCTGGGTGTGCATTTCTTTGGCTTTATCTTGTTTGGGTTTACTGAGCCTCTTGAATGTATAGGTTTATGTCTTTTGCAAAATTTAGAATGTTTTCAGTGATCCGTTTTTCATATACTTTTTTTTCACTGAACTTTCTCCTGTAGTTCTGGGGCTCCAGTAACACACATTAGATGTTTTCTTATTATTCCACAGGTCCCTGAGGCTCTGTTCAATTTTTTTCTCTTTGTTGTTCAGATTGGGTAATTTCTGTTGACCTGTCTTCAAGTTCACTGACTTTCCTCTGTCATCTCCATTCTTCTATTGAACTGATCCAGTGAATTTTTAATTTTAATAATCTTATTTTTGAGTTCTACAGTTTCCATTTAGAGGTCTATGAGACTTTCTAGCTTTCTATTTGTCTCAAGAGAGTTTGCCCTTATTGTTGGAGCATTTAAATAATACTTGCTTTTAAGTCTTTTTCAAGTAATTCCACCTTTGTCATCTTGGTAATATAATCTATTGATTGCCTTCTGTGTGAAAGATTTTCCTAATTCTTCATAGGCTGAAAAATTTTGGATTATATTCTGACTGTATCTTACCACTTTTATCACAGTCAGGTTGTTAAAAGTAAGGCACTAGGTCCAGCCTACGCTTAAGAGGACGGGATCACAAGGATATGAAAACTCCTATAGAGGATCGTTGGGGACCATTTTAGAAGTCTTCCTACTTCCTACTGGTAGAAGCAACCCAACTCCCCATTAGCAGATGAATGGATAAACAAAATGTGATATATACACACAATGGAATCTTACTGAGCCTTAAAAGGAAGGAAATCCTGGCACATGCTACAACATGGATGAACCTTGAGGACACTACGCTAGTGAAATAAGCCAGTCACAGAGGACAAATATTGTATGTGTCCATTTAGATGAGCTACCTAGAGTAGTCACATTCATAGAGATAGAAAGCAGAATGGTGGGGATAGGGGCAATGGAGAGTCAACGTTTAATGGGTACAGAGTTGTAGTTGAGGAAGATGAAAAGTTCTGGAGATGGATGATGGTGATGGTTGTACAACAATGTGAATGGTACTTAACACCACTGAATGATACACTTTAAAATGGTTAATGATACCTTTTTCTTATGTATATTTTACTACAGTTGAAAAACAAACAAAAATCAAGAAGTTTGCCTACCACACATATTTTGAGATTCTGAGCCTTGTTTAAATCCTGTGGAGAATGTCAACATGTTTTTAGCAGGCATTCAACCTTAGTTCAGGTTGCAAGTTCCAACCAGTCTTCTGTGGGTCTTAGTTCCAGTGTCAGTTCAGTTTTCACAACCTTTGAAGCACTGTTCGGATCTCTCCCACGTGAGCACCGCTCGGTAGCCAGCCTGTGCTTGTAGGGTTAGAGCCATGCACGCGCATCTCAGGGGTGAGCCCAGGAATTCATTTGAAGGGGTTACTTTCCCAAGGACCTCCCTCTCCATGATCTCCCTGGAACTTCCCAGCCTTGCCCTTTTGGTCCTCTGGCTGGAAAGCTGGTGCTCTGTGGGTCACTTCCTGGGACCGTGCTCACCTCCCAGACCAAGTGGGAGGACAGACAGAGCTAAAAAGCAAAAGGGGTTTCCCTACCCTCTCGGGACAGCAGCCCCTCCAGTCCAGAAGGGCAGCTTCCTTCCCAGAGCATTTAGGTGCCTACTGGTTCCCCTACTGCTGCTCCTTTTGTCACAGGGCTGCTTGGGTTTGAGGCAGGCACGAAAAAACAGAGCAAAAAGAAAGAATAGGGAGTTTCCCCCACTCTCCCTGAACATCCGCTGTTTTCTTCCTGGCTCCTTGACCAGAGGGCTTCTCCTGGAGAGCTCTGTGTCCAGCCCTGAGAACCACTTGTGTGTTTCAGGCTTCCATGAGTTCGGGCTGGGGCACGTGGAGGGGGAAATGGCAAAGTCGGGCCATTCCGGCAGCATTTTGAATCCTGCTTATCTTCTTCAGTGCTTCTGCTACTGTTTGCTTTCCAGAGTCCTCAAATAGCTGATGCCTGCATTCTACACAGGCGTGGCAGCCTTCACCTTTGCCTAATCTTAAGGCTGGCTCTGACTTTGGCATTTAACAAAGGGCTCCATCCACCCACCTCTAGTCCCCATTTACCATACCCATTTATTCTATGAATGAGCACTGATCACCTACTATGTACCACAAACTATGAGGGTTAGAGAAACAGCCCATCTTTGAAGTGTTGAGAACACAATTCCCTGCTAGACACAACTTGCTGGATTTCACTCTGGCTTTTTCTCCCACTCTCTGCTTACACTCACAGTAGATCTGTGAAGTGAGTGGACTCTGTTGCTTCCTTGAAAAGGCATGTCTGTATATGAGCCTGAAGCCATCCTCACATGTGCACTCTGTGGGTGTGGCTGAGGGCTTTTTTGGAAAGAGACATATTTTCAAACACACAGGTTTGTGGTTTTTGAAAGAACAGAAAGCATAAAGCATAACATCTTGCAGGATTACTTTCTGCTCAAGACCAGTTGACGTGACATCCGAAAATAATCAAATAAGTGTCTTGTTTTCAGTCTGCAAATGACTTTGTGAAACTTGGGAAGGCAATTCTCCACTTCAGAAAAAAATCTTAAAAATATTGAAATTGAGATCGGGGAAGAACAAAGATGGGGAATTATGAGAGTGCTTTGAATTGTTAATAGCACTTACATTTATAAAAATGAATCTCTCTAAAACCTGGACGTGGCCTAATAATTTTAAATCCCCTCACACTGCACATGCCCCAAACACTGATAACATCCAAGTTCAATTGCTTATGACCATATATTTTTGGAGCATTCCAAAAACTTGAAGTTGCTGCACAATGCACTGAACTCGGGATTTAAAATTATTGAAATCTTTGATATTTTTTTCCCTGTAAGTTCTTACATTTGGAAAGAAGTTAAGGTACAGTCTAATCCCAGGGGATCAAAATATATTGAACTGATTTTTTTTAATGGTTTCAGCCAAGAAAACAGAAATTGAACTGAACATTATGATGAAGAGAATAAAGACGGGCAAAGAAAAGGCGGAAGGTGGTACATACAAAAGTCTAAAGTCCAAGGAGAGGCTGGACTTCTCCTGGACTTGAAGGTGAACAAGTCTGCGGGCCGAGGTAAGACAGATTAAGGCACGCTGGCAAGAATAATCGGAGGCAAATGAAACTGAACGTCATCAGAACCCTGGACTCAGGTAAGAGGAGACTGGAGCAAAGAGACACTTGCCTCCAGCTTCAGTGGTTAAGAGGTGACTTCAAGTTCCTACAGCATTTCATTAATATCCAAGTCAAGTGTTGCTAATATCCAGTGTGGATGACAGACAGTTGGACTTTGTGCATTTCTGCTGTCTGATGATGCATTTGAGATTTATTTTTTTTACAGCTGTCCTTGTGTTAATCCTTTACGGTTTTCCTCCTCCCTGGGGTTTAATGGTTTCTAGTTACCTATCAGCATTTTCATAACGGTTTCTAGTTACCCGTCAGGCAAAACATGGCTTCTGATGGTTGTGGCCTGTGGGTCACCACTAGTTCTCTGGAAGGACGAGCGCTCGCCTGAACCTCACAGCAAACTCCCTTGCACGACTGGAGCATGCAGTGCAGGATCAGGGCGCACGCTAGAAATGGAACCAAATGCCTTTTGCAAACAGCAGCTCAATGAGGTTTCCTGCCATGAGGCAAAATGCTTGGAAAGTTACTCTGCACTGGCATCACTGGGTTTGGGGTCAGTGTGCTGAAACCGGGACTCATTATGCTCCTACCATGCCAACTTGGTGCAATTAGCCTAACACGATAATTTCCTGAAGCCATATGTTGATCTTTAGGGGAGGGAAAAGGCTTCGTCTGCCTGACGGCTCTGAGCTCTGACTGGCACGTCCCAGCTTCGAGCACATCTCTATAAGTCAAGATAACACACACGGCAATCAGATGAGGTAGGACAGCCAGCCTGGAGAGAAGCAGGCAACTTGGAGCAGGGCTGCGTACTTGTTGACTGTTGTAGTGCGTTGGTTTTCTCTTTTTTTCAAGGAAGGTTTCAGGCAAAGGTCAAGGGAGCACCACTGTGTGCAAGACTGTCTGTCTCTCCCTCCTTCCCCTTCTCCCCCCAAAATAAAATCGATGGAAGGACCTAGAACAGAGTAAGTTATGTTCCAGGGCTGCATGGCTTGTATTCCCATTGGAGACCTATCAGTGTGAACTGGCACTGTTGGGAAATCTCTTCAGCTACCCCTGCTAATCAATACCACTGTTCATTATGTCTCTGATGAATATGGGTAATGATTGGGTGCCTGAGAGTCAGGTGACTAAAAATAACTGCACCTCACAGAGGATGGATAGATTTCCCCCCAGTATTGCTTGAGGCACTTCGATATTCTCAGCTGCCCCTCCCGAGCCCCCAGCCATGAGATCATCTCTGGTCTTCATTGATAGATCGGCTCCATCCTCAGAGCAGCTTTATTAAATTAGTAGCACTTAATCTACCGTCATACTGTCAACTGACACGGGGCAGAGTAGCAGACGGCAAGTCTTCCAGTGGCTCAGAAGAGCAACTGGCCGCAACCCAGGCAGCTTTGATTAGCTTTGTGCCAAGAGTTGAATTCATGGGTGCCTCTTGGCTAAAAAGGAGGATTTCCACCATTTAATAACATTTAAAACAATTTTTTTTTTTTTTTATTAAAGAAGGAAGGAGCTGTTTGAGGGAGGATTCTTGCCAATTACAGACATGTTATGACTGATGAAAAGATCATAATTATGCTTGGATTCCCTGTAGGGGTGCGTTAACACATCTGTGACATTTAATAACCACATGCCTCAGTGGAGGTTGACTTCCCCCAAATTGTTTCACCTTTCATTGCTTCGCTCTCACCCCCGAAACCGTCTGTGGGTGCTCAGAGGAAATCGGGGGGGGGGGCTCCCCCCGCTCGCCGTCAATGCTTGGTGGTCGGCACCTTTGCTACCTTGAGTGGGACCCTCAGTCAGTGGTACCTGAAGCTGGCTGGACAGTTCCTTTCTGTGGGTCTGATGACAGCCAGACAGGTACAAGCAGCCTGTCCAGTCCCTTGGTGGCCAGAGGCCTGGGGCCAAGGGGGTTGCTAGAGAGTCTGGGTAGCCTGTTTCTCTGGGGCAGAGGCCAGAGGAAATGGGAGAAGGGGTTGGTACAAGCTGGGGAGACTTGGATAAGTGTGGCTCCAGGGACGGCGAACAGGAAATACTACCTTGGAAGGGAGACTCCAGCAGAAGTTATAGTCTGGGTTAGCCTAATGTTTAGCTAGAATTGGCTTAAAAGGTGGGGTAATATGAAACAGTGGCCGAGTCAGAAGCACCCTATATGCCTCTTCCCATTGGCCTCAAGCAGTGTGACAGGATATGTCATCTGCTAGTTTTATTTCTAGATGATAACATCTTTCCATCTGCTAGTTTTATTTCTAGATGATAACAAGCACAATCTGCAGAAAACCACTGTCAAGAGAATATAAACTGAAACACAAGTATCTAGCATGAAAAAATATATATATAGTCAACATCCTGTTGGCTGCTGTCCACAAATTTCACAGGGTCAAGGTGGAAGATATTTGCAGAAAGCCAAGGGGCAAAGATACCTAAGGTCTTCCTTTCCTTAAAAGACCTTGTGCCAAGGCTTTGGGGACAAGAAATTCTTGAGAGACACTGGAAAAGCATCCCCAAAGGGATAGCTTTAGTGAGAAAAGGCTCAGTCAGCGTTTGCTGGGTTGCATCGGGACTGGCTAGGATCTCCGTAGCTCTGACTCAGCTTTGCCATCTGAGCAAGAGATGAGTTTGATCTTCCTAAGAAGTGACTTCAGTAATACCATAACTCAGTCCAAAATGAAGACTGAGTTATCCAACAAGTGTGCTTAAATAAGGGTGAGTCACGATGTGGGCTGAAGTGTTTCTAGGTGTGTTTTATAAAGGTCTCTTGGAGTTTGTTGAGGTTTCTTCAAATCAAGAAGGTAAGAAGAGATCAGTGATAAATCTTTAATATAAAAATTGTACAAGAATTTTGATACAAATTACAAGAGGTATTTGGACAAAATATGAATAAAATTCCATTTACATCCCCAAACCCTTATGCATTTTATGCAAAAGACATACTGTAGACAGTTATAGTACAGAAAATACAACAAAAGAAATAGCAAATAAAAACTTTTAATTCCCTCAGACTACTAATAAAAACAAACCGAAAAGCAAAACCAAAAACGAAACAAAAACAAAACCCTTGTTCAAGGTACATACAGTATTTACGAAGCTACCGACGTCACAATGATTAGATCAGGGTGATGCAAGCTGTCCCCGTCCCTCGGTGCTGTGCCCTTTTGTAGTGCAAACTTTGGTTCTGTGGCAGGCTGAGCAGAGAGGCTGGTTTGATGCAGGGGAGAAGAGAAACAAAAAAAGCATAAACCCCCAAACTCTGGGAGGAGGGAGAGGACATATCTTGGAGAAAATTCTTTTCCTTAAGATATTTCAATTCCCTTTGGCCAATTTTGCTGTCAAATAGGCAGGTTGAGTCAAATGTTTTTGTTAGCGAGACACACCAGTGGGTTTGGGGTGAATAAGAAAGTTAGGCGTTCTCTCAACCAGGTGAGGGATCTTGCTAGTTCTAAAAGGCCTAGTCCCTGATGAGCAGTAGAGAAGGGAGAGCTTTCTTTCCTGAAGCCCCGACTCACCTCCACCTTTGAGGAAAGGCCCAGGGAGGCCTCAGACCAAAGTCTTCTCCTGGTTTCTCCACCTTCCCTCACCCCTCAGACCTCCAGATACCCACGTTTAGCAATCCTGCCCTTGTTCATACCGGCACTGGTAGGAAAATGGTAAGACTTTTCTGCAGGGCAGCTGAACCAAAGTTTGCACAGGAAAGTGAGAGCACCATATATTATAAATCTTAGTCATATAAGCTTAATATATAATGCTAGAACATCTCATTCACTTAATCCACGTTATGTAAACCCTGGACAGGGTAGAACACACAAATGTTTCCAAAGCCATCAAAATCCGGGTGAGGGAGGGAGTGTTCTACCTTCTTGCTTCAGAAAAGAATTGTTTTAAGGGGTGGGTGAGATCAGAAGAAAGGGCAGGGGTGGAAAGATAATGGAAAACTCAGGGGAGATTAAGATGGGCAATGAGAGGAATGGATTACTCTGTACAAAGACATGCAAAATGCTCCAAATTGAGTACTAAATGAAAAAAAAAAAAAAATCAACCTTGGTTTATGCATCTCAGGTGAACCTACTAACTCAGCACATTGTCTGGGAGTCAAGAGCATCATACCTCATGAATCAACGCTTCTCATGGCTATGGCACTGATTCACAGGCAGGGCAGGGGGATGCTTTGTCTCCTAGCATGGAAAGGACGGGCAGCCTGCCTCCTGTGGAAACAGTGCCAGGTCAGCTCACCTTGCAGCGGGGGACTACCAAGCGGGCTGGGCTTTTCTCCCCTTCTTGTGGAAAGTATTTCCAGGGCCAGATGAGTGGAGCTCTCGCACACATCCAGGGCCCCCCCCGCCCCCCCGCCCCCTGCCCCGAGTCACCTCTCAATCCTCGCCTTCGGTAACGGAAGTGGGCAGAGCCGGTTCATAATGGATCGATTTGCCATCTTACTTGTGCATTATTTCAGCATCACATTTGGCAACAGGAAGCCTTATAAAGTCTCGGTATAACGCTTAGATATTCTCTCTTCAAGAAATATAGTTTTATACTATCTACTTCTCTCCATTCTTGTTAAAATACCTTTTTCTGCTCTTCCTTCCCTTCAGAGTCTTTAAAAAAAAGGAAGCTAGAAACACATTAAAATAATTAGAACTGTCCTTAAGCATCCCTGTTATTTAAAGGGTGGGGGAAAGCTCATATTAGTTAGCAGAATCTGTGCAATTTTGGCAGCTGAATTTTTAATTAAGATTCTCTTAAGATGTTTGCTAAATGATTGTAATATATACATACTGGGGGAACTTAAAAAAACATCAACTGCTTTTTCTCTGACCCCAAGAATCCTTTACTCAAAGTGCTTTTCTTCCCAGTCCTAAGTGGTTAATGCAATTATTTTAGCACGGGTTTGTCAATACAGACCTGGTAAGTCGTCTGTCCCTAAATCTGCCACTTTTCTCTTTGCATAAGTTCGTTTCAAAGATGACACCCACCTGTATCTTATTTGGTTGACAAATAGATTTGAAATATGACTGTTCAAAGCGGGGTTGGGGGGGTGGGTCATCAGCTTCTAACAGACCTGCTGCTGGAGGGTTAGAAGGAAGCATGGAGTCCCCTAGTTCCCCAAGGAAGATGCACACAGAGATCTTACACTTCATTTAGCCACCAACTAGCCACCTTTTACCATCCTTTAAGTAGTTTAATATACAAAAATAGCAGCCAATACCTACATGCTATTTAGGCTCAAGATGTTTGGGAAGGTAACACTTTCACGTGATCTTCCTTTGTACCTTTTGTCCCCTAGTCACTTGATTTCGTAAAGCTCATGCGCTTGTACTTACCAAAATTTTCCCAAAGTGGAGAATTTACTTTTACGTATAGGGTGGTCTCTGTTTTAGTGATTCAAGTCAAAGTCCCCGTGCCTTATTATTTTTTTCAGATTGTCAGTCCAATTAAACAAAACAAAGGTGAATTTGTCTTGTTACACTATGGATTTGGAGGTTCTCATGGCAAGACACGTGTTCATTTAGACTAACAGTTGGGTGTCAAAACTAAAAAAAAAAAAAATTTTTTTTTTTTTTTTTTACCATCACGCACAACCAATTTGTTACAACACGTGCACTGTTTGGAGGGGAGGAAAAACATTTTAATGCTTTCCTTACAGAATATGGGGCGATCTCATACCACTTTTGTCACTGACTTGCAGAAACTGTGCTCTAATTATAGGGCCACACCCAGTACTCCCAAAATGCATGGGCTTGGAATTGCAATACTTAAGTTTCCAAAGACTCAAAGAATGCCATCAAAGTCAGCATCTGTCTACTGACCCTTAAGTAGTAGTCTTGTTACTGTCCACTTAATAGCTGGAGGGCACCCTGAGGCAGCTTTGGGCTTTACCAAAGATCCAGTTTAGTGGGTGTGTGTACGGGCTCATGCGCTGGGAGGAGAAGGGGGTGGGGGGGGGAGAGAGTGACAGGCAGACTGTGAATGTGTGTGTACATCAGGGAACTCAGTGGGAAAGCCTAGCCCTTGTACTCAATTTCTCCTTCACAAGGGATAAACAGGCAATTACGCATCCTTTTATATTTGATGGCCAAGTGCTGAACTGGAAAGCACACTATTAGTTTGTGTCCCTTCAGGGCCAGGGCAATAAGTAGCCAGGAGACCTGGAGCTGAAGCAGAGAGGGTGTTGTCTGCTGTTAGTGTGACAGTCTTGTCAGCAGCGTTCACATTACTGGAAGGTAATAAAGTGACAAGTAAGTTATTAGAAAGATATGAGGTGAAATTGAACTGAAGCTTCTCCGATGCTCAGCCTGGCTTTTTCCCTTCCTCTTTTGTAACCCTCCACTATTTGTTACAAACTGAGCCTTGTCCTGATACACTTATATAGAAAAGATTTTTTTTTTTTTTTTTTTTTTTTTGCAGTAAAGGTCAAATGAATTTACAACACTTCTGAGGAGAATAAAGATAGTTTTATGACAACTATAGTACGTTACTTCAAAAAAATATATAGCATTATAATGAACAATAATGCTGATCCAATTCAGTGTACTTGGAAAAATGCTTAGGTTGTTTTTTAAACCCCCTGTGACTAGGCATTTGGATTTTTCAACAAATGCCAAAAAGACACTATTTGATGTCCAGTTATTGCCGAATGACCATAAACATCATTTTTTTGTGCAAAATGTGGGAAGAATGAGGATGATGGGAGGACACAGGAAAGGATGGGTGTCTGGGCAAGAATGATGTTAGATTAATTCACTGGTCAGTTTTACAGCTGGATTTACATAATACTAACGGAAAATTAATGTTTACAGTGAGCAACTCTCCAACTATAGGAAATAGGGAAATACGTTTAGGACAGAGCAGATATGGCCTTAATGCTAACATAAGCAAGGCTACCTACCACACACAGTTCAGCTTGGAGGGAAAATATGAAAACAGAAAAGTTACTTTTATGCTTCGTAGAAAGGTGAATGAGCTCACATTTTGATCAAGAGATTTTTAGCCACATAGCATCACTGGCACGGCTACGGGGGCAAAAAGCCACAGTAATGATGGAGAAAGAACAGATCCGTGCTGGCTACCACGCCCTTCAACTCCACTTGTCACAACTAGAGCTTGGTTTGACCATTGGACTTTTCTAGGACCTAGTTGACCCAATGGATCTTCTTGTTCCCTAAGGGACTCTAGCATCACTTTCCATTCCAAAAAAAAAAAGAAAGAAAGGAAAAAAAGAACACCCCCTCCACAACTGCCCTAGTTGGCTCCCGTGATCCGAAAGGGACTTGAGCTATTCCAGGCAGCAGCCTTCCTTTCTTCCTCCCTCCCTCCTCAGACTGGGGTTCAGTGATGCAACCTGGTCATGGGGAGCTCTGGGGGGCACTGCATCGATGTGCTCTCACTGGCTGCTAGGCTGAGCTGCACCAGACTTTTCTCGTGACCGTTTCAGTGCCTTCACTATTTTCTGTTCTGGTTACCTTCAAGCCAGGGCAGGTACGAATCCTCTACTTAATATCCCTCACTCTGCCTTAAAAAATTGTGATTCCCTCCAGTCTCTTTGGCACCTGCCTTTTATTGCCCTCCGTACTCATTTAGACGCCTCCCATTAGACAAAGAATGAGAGGGAAAAGCAAAATCCTCTAAATATTCCAAGTTTGGGGGAATATAAGTGATTTTAAAAAAACCTGAAATTTGTCATAATTTTGAAAAGTTCAAGAAAAGGAGCGTGTCCACAGGATCAAAGGTTTCTTCCGGATGATCTGTTTCTGATGACGGCAGATGGAGCGTGTCTTACGAGGGCTGAACTTTATTCACTCTGTTAGTCAATCTAACCCAACGCTAAAGACCAAGTGCAAGTTAGGACTGCTCAGGTCAACTGTTGGCAGTTAGCAGCATGTCCATCTCAATCTGATTACTGGCCTCTTTCTGTTTTAATTGCCAAGGGCCCCCTTTCTCATTTGCTTGGCACACGTCAGGGGTGTGTACAGAGGAAGGGGAACAAAAGGTCACTTTTTATTTGGTGGGAACCCAGCGCATGGTTTCCCCTGAGTAAAGTGAGGAGAATGCCTCTGGAAGAGCCAGCCCATTCTTGATATATTCAAAGCTTGCTTTTTTTTTTTTTTTTAAGAGCAGTGTATATACTAACAGGCTATTGACCATTTAAGTGCCTTTCTCCTCTCACTGGAAGGGCCTGGAAATTCACGATCAAAGAAATTACACTACAAGGACAGTGGTGCCATTGTGCTAAAAACAATTTCAAAAGATGTTTGTCACCTTGAGAAGGAAAGCATTAACACCCTGAAACCTTTAAAAGGCATCAGGCAGAACTGGGCGGCTGGACTAACATCTGAAATGCATTGACTTATTTCAATACAATTAATAGCAGAACAAAGAATGTCCCGCTTTTTAATCACATTTTTAAAACCAAATTATCTATTCTTGCTCTGTGTCGTCCCCCTCCATAACACACAGATACTCCCTAAAGCAGACTAAGCCTTTCTGATATTTACAAACACACAGTTTAAAATGATCAAAACAGTACATTTCAACACCACCTAGCAAACGTGCACGTTGATAATACTGCCCAATTTTGTACCTGTGACAAAATGCTGGTTAAAATCAATCAAATGGGAAAAGGCTGCTTGGATAAAAAAGCTGCATCCCTATTCCTTTTTCAGCTGGCATAGAATGGATGCAGCTGAACAGAACCTGTTTCACAATAGGAAACTCCTATGAAAAAAGAAATGAGTATGAGTGGGCAAAGATGAACGGCTCAGTGATTAAAATGCTGATCTCTTTATCCTTCCCCTTTACAAATAAGCCTTGAGATCACCATCTTAACTAGATTTAGAGTTAAGTCCAAACAATGCACTCAGGCACACACCCAAGAACAAGCAACACCTGGGGACTAAAAGAAATGTACATTTCATGATTCTCCATCTCATGCACCACTTCCGTCCACTCCCCCTGTCCCTTTTAAGCAAATAGGCTTTAAATTGGAAAATGTTATACACCCACTTAGAAGGCCACCATAACATGTGGGCACCTGAGGCACAATAGTAGCAAAGGGGAGGGACTCAAAAAGGGCAAGTTGTCCAGGACTCCCTGCCATTTCTCCAACAAAAGGCAGGTGAACACATTCATGCTCTGAGCAAGGGAACTTCTACCTTGAGAATCTTGTCACTTCTGGGCTTGTTCTAACTGGCTATCCACACTAGCCTGGTTTGTGGCAAGTAACAAACGTTTGTTCTAAGCCTGGCTCCTTTGCTGTGACCTGCTGACAGCTATGTAATTCACTCATTAGGGCTCTTTGACCTTTTAGTTGACGTTAAATTAAACAGAGTAAACACTGATTTTTGTACAAGATGAGTTCTAATATTTCAACCTAGAGTGTAACTGTTAAAAATGGCTGAAAATGTGTTATTTTCATAAAACGAAGTGTCATTCAGTCTACGCACACTCCCAAAGCTAGTGTTTCCATAATCTTGTTGGGATACCAAAAATATTTTTTTTCTACTCTTTTGGAATCGAATCATTTGGATAATAGGGCAGCAGCAGCAACACAGAGAATGCTAAGAGAACCAAAATGTTTGCAAACAAACTTTCATTATTCTAGTTCAGTCTTTCACAAACATACTGTACAGAGTCTTATATGGTATAAAACAAACAAAGGAAAACATCTCTTGTCTATTCAATTTAACACAACACCAAAATAAAGCAATTAAGACTTTGAGGAATTCAAAGGTACAAGAAAACAAAAATGGTTAGCACTAATTCCTCAGCTTTTATCACCGTAAACATTTGTCATTTAACAGACATAGTGTCTGATATAATTTCTTTTGTACTGCAAATACGTTTGGTCTCTCCTCACTGTAGAACAAATGAAGAATTAAATGAACCCCATAGCATGCTCTGAAGGAGATGAAAAGATAAAGCCCCTAGACACATCTAGCTTATCTTTAAGAATCTATCATTTGTGAAATTTTCACAAAGAAAAAATACTGAATCCTCAACTAATGATGCTTATTTTTGGAAACAATAAATACTGTGAGGTACGATAAATCCTACAGGAATAATAAAAAGAGAAACATATTAACAGTTTCCTTTGGCAAATTTAACGGAAGTGAATGCTGATGTGAACCTAGAAAAAAAAAATCACAAAACATATGAAAGATGGAAATAACATTAAAAGTTAAGACAAAGGGGGTATTTCTAACTTTTAGACTGCTGAGAGAAATGTTTGAGGCCCTTAAATGCAGAAAAGAAATACATTCTCTTTAAATTACTGTGTACTGTTTGACAAAATATTCCTTGTTTATCTCTTTTTTTCCCCCCTCCACTTAAAAAAAAAAAAAAAAAAAAAAAAAAAAAAAAAAACAGACAACAAAACACAGTCTGCAACTCACACCCTAATGGTTTTGGCTGCAGACCGAACTTGAGTAAATATCATCATTTAGTCAGTATGTGTGGTAGCTGAGGCTGCTGATGTGGTAAACCAGCTCAGGCAACATGTGTAAACATCGGGAACAAAACAAAACAAAACACAACAAAAAAGGTTTGGAGAATCCTCTCCCCTCCTCTTTCTCGCTCTCGATTGCTTGGTTTCAGGCTTGCTTTCATTTCTCTCTGACAAATTGTGTGGGGAAACACAAAACACTAAACAGTGAGAGATCCTATTTTAAACCCCCTTCTTCTGGCTTTTCAGAAAGGAGTGTTGCTTAGTTCAAGTTCAGCACATGTTTGCAAAGCTTCCAAGTACTGCTGCTGCCGCTGTTAAAGGTCTTTGATTTTGTCTATCAAACCAGCCTGAATCAGACTACTACTGCAGAACGTGCCGTGAATTACACAGCCACACAACAGACCAACCCAGTTCAGACTTTTTCTTTTTAAAGGATTAAGGGCTAGGTCCTTGCGAATGAGTGCTCAACTCTTTTACTGGATTCAGCTTTGTTCCATAGTGAGTAATTTGGGCTTTTGTATCCTGAAATATTATCCAGCCTCTAAAGAATAAATGCCTTAGCTGTTTCACACCACATAATTTTGTTTTCCTTTTATGTAACTTAACATATAAGCAAGAAGGTTGCAGTGCTGATTGTAATAACATTCGGCACTTGAATCACCAAGTGTTTTTTTCTAAAGCGGTTTTCTGGTGGCCGACAAATTGGCCTGTGGTTATGTTGAGTGACTAATTGTATTTTCTTTTCTGGAAACTTGTGCAAAGTTGGCAGTTTTGTGTTAACACTAATACTTTTGTTTGGCATTTGTGCCCTATACTGACCAGACCATTTTTATACAAGTGAATTTTTTTAAAAAGACACTTACTCGAAGTATGGCAATAGTTTAAGGATAAAAAAGAAGCATGGATATTACACATCCCCTTGTAGTGTATGAAAAAAAGTGCATGACTGGATTTATGTACTAGTACAGGACATTTTAAAAAAATCAGATCTGTGCTGTAAGGCATGCCAGCACCTCTTTATCACTATATCTAGCAGGTAGTAAAAACAAGACCATGTTTTTTTTTTTCCTTAAAAAATGTGCATTAATGCTAACATAAATGAATAGAGCTAGCCAGCAAACTATTTTTTTCCTGTATATCTATCTAACAGCTGATGTAACTGTAAAAAATTAAACAAAAGAGTTAAACAACCATCAATACAACTGTTTTACATCATTGGCCTCTCAAGGCTAAATATTTACAGGTGAATCTGCCATGCTTTAATTGAAGATTCTCTCAAAACGTTAAAGTTCACAAAAGACAACTATGAGGAGTTCCTTTTTTGTTTCTTTTTTTTTCCTCCCTTTTATTTTTTTTGCAGGCAACAGTCATGGGTACAACAAATTGTCTCTTTGGAGAGGACCAGGAATTATTATTCTGTCAAAATTTGGGCTAGTTGCACGCTTTTATGTGTGGATGTGTGTATACGTGTTTAAAGGGTACTTTGTTTTCACCCCCAAATGAAAGATCCGACCTATAAAGGGAAAAGAGAAAAAAACTTCAAAAGCACCTAGTGTTTATCTTTTTGTATCTAAAGAAAAGAAAACGTGTGTGTGTGTGTGTGTGTGTGTGTGTGTGTGTATATGTAGACACAGGCATACGTGTGTATACGCACACACATATACATACACACACACACACACACACCATCCCAAGTACACAAGCACACACTGACTATGGCAGTTCAAATACGTAGGCCGTCTGGTGACGCACACACATATACATACACACACACACACACACACCATCCCAAGTACACAAGCACACACTGACTATGGCAGTTCAAATACGTAGGCCGTCTGGTGAGAGCTGGCATTTGTAGTGTCCTTTCTGAGACTAATCTACCGAAGTGAAGGGAATGTTTTTGTGGAGATTAGGGTTCTGACTGTGCCGATTCCGGCTTCGCACAGAGGAGAACATCATATTGCAACCGGGGACTTTGCACTTGTGCATTTCTCGCAAATGCACGGTTTTGTAGTGCACTCGCAGGGTCCCCTTGTTGCTGTACATCTTGTGGCAAATGTTGCACATGATCCCACCATTGCTCCCGGACAAGCTGTTGAACATCAGAGATCCCGAAACGTCAGCCCCGAGGCTGCCAGCGAGGGTGGGGACCTCGGCCTTGTGCGCCGACTCCCCACTGTCACTCGCCCCGTCGATGTCATCCAGGAGGATCCCCTCGTCGCTGCCTGCGTCGGATTCTCTGGAGGAATGGATGCTGCTGCTGGACTGGAGGCTGGAGGTGGTGCTCAGGTCCAGGACCATGTAGTCCTCCGCCATGCCCCGCCCGTACCCGTTCAGGTGGGAGTCTTCTGTCCCCGCGGGAGAGGAGGCGTCTTCCCTGACGTCGAGCCCCAAGGGGTGCTGGGCACCATAGATCTTCATCAAAAATTCATCCCGGAGGTCCTTGCTAAGGGAGGGCTGCGATGAGTCCAGGCCCATGTCATCGAGTTCTTTGGTCAACAGTTTACGATGGAGATTGATGTTGGCACTGTGTCTAGGAAAACAAGAGGGAAGGGGGGGTAGGTGAACAGGGAGTGGGGAGGGTGAGAAAAAGGAGAGCATTTTAAAATTGATTCAGCTTCCACTAGGTACCACATAAGCACATTCATTGCTAATGACACCCCTGTAAAAGCAAACATTTCCCCACATCCTCAGGATTTGGGAATAAGTGGTGGTGGGGAGTGCAATAAGGGGAGCTTTTCATTAACATAATTTTTATAAGAGAGTAAAATTCCTCAGTGGTAGGATGAATGCAAACCCATGCACCTTTTCCTGAATGATTGTTCTGTTCGTTTTACACTGTAGCAGCATCAGCTGCAGAGAATCTCACGGCAGAGATTTGAAAAAATACATTAAATAGCATAAAAGGACGGAAACGTTCTGCTTGTCTAAACGGAACAATTTGAATTTACCTAAAAACAAAACAAAAGCCTTTTTCTCCTACAGCAAACACTTTTAGAGGTATAAAAAGGATCCTTTTTTTTAAAAAAAGTAAATGGTCTAGATAATTTAGGGTTCACTTGACAAAATAATGACTCGTTCCCCCTCACCTTCCTACACTGCAAGTTTTAGGTAGGAAAAACAATAAGCTTAAAAGGTTAGCAATTTGAAATAGGATTACAGACTGTCTTTAAACATAAATCCCTTTTTGCAGAATGGGATCTCAGCTAAATCTAATAGTAAAATACATTTATTTTCAGAAGCTGCTACATTTTAGAGTTGAAAATGTTTTCAAGTAATTTAAGTTTTAAAATTTAATTCTTAAAAAAAAAAAAAGCTGAAAAACAGAAGTTGACTATTTAAATAAAACCCACCCACCCTTAAAAAAAAATCACACTCAACAACAGAAAAAAAACCCAAAGGGACCAAAAAAGCAAAAACCCCACACACAACAAATACCAAAAAAAAAAAAAAAAAAAAAAAAAAAAAAAAAAAAAAAAAAA